>NW_023590210.1:0-36849 GCF_901709675.1 Syngnathus acus
TATTGCTTAAATCGCATTTTCTCGACGAGCTGAGCACGTTTTCTGGATGGTGCCTCTCCCGTCACTCTGGTTAGGTTGGAAAAGTAAAAAGCGCTCTTGGGTGCTTCAGAGTGCCGAGTTTATCACTGCACATGAAGAAATGACCACCTGCAACGTTTGGTTTATGTTTTATGAGCATTTTTAATTGTATTGCTTAGAGCGCATTTTCTCGACGAGCTGAGCACGTTTTCTAGTTAAAAGCGCTCTTGGGTGCTTCAGAGTGCCGAGTTTATCACTGCACATGAAGAAATGACCACCTGCAACGTTTGGTTTATGTTTTATAAGCATTTTTAATTGTATTGCTTAGAGTGCATTTTCTCGACGAGCTGAGCACGTTTTCTAGTAAAAAGCGCTCTTGGGTGCTTCAGAGTGCCGAGTTGAGTGCGTGGTTTAGCGTCCGCCCCCGGTCCCTTATGGGACCCTATTTGGCCCGCGGACCGGCTGGCGGGAGCCTGTCCGCCCTCCGAGCACTCCTGCCGGGCGTGGGTTAGAGACCGCGCCCGGTCACTTATGGGACCCTAATTGGCCCGCGGACCGGCTGGCGGTACCTTCGTGAATGCCTATCCGCCCTCCGAGCACTCCTGCCGGGCCTGAGTTAGAGACCGCGCCCGGTCCCTTACGGGACCCTAATTGGCCCGCGGACCGGCTGGCGGTACCTCCGTGAATGCCTATCCGCCCTCCGAGCACTCCTGCCGGGCGTGAGTTAGAGACCGCGCCCGGTCACTTATGGGACCCTAAATGGCCCGCGGACCGGCTGCCGGTACATCCGTGAAAGCCTATCCGCCCTCCGAGCACTCCTGCCGGGCGTGAGTTAGAGACCGCGCACGGTCACTTATGGGACCCTAAATGGCCCGCGGACCGGCTGGCGGTACCTCCGTGAATGCCTATCCGCCCTCCGAGCACTCCTGCCGGGCCTGAGTTAGAGACCGCGCCCGGTCAGTTATGGGACCCTAAATGGCCCGCGGACCGGCTGGCGGGACCTCCGTGAATGCCTATCCGCCCTACGAGCACTCCTGCCGGGCCTGAGTTCGAGACCGCGCACGGTCACTTATGGGACCTTAAATGGCCCGCGGACAGGCTGGCGGGACCTCCGTGAAAGCCTATCCGCCTTCCGAGCTCTCATGCCTGGCGTGGGTTAGCGTCCGCGCCCGGTCCCTTATGGAACCCTATTTGGCCCGCGGACCTGCTGGCGGGGCTTCCGTGAAAGCCTATACGCCTTCCGAGCGCTCTTGCCGGGCGTGAGTTAGCGTCCGCGCCCGGTCGCCTCACGTCACTCTGGTTAAGTTGGCATAGTAAAAAGCGCTCTTGGGTCCTTCAGAGTGCGGAGTTTATCACTGCGCATGAAGAAATGACAACCTGCAACGTTTGGTTTATGTTTTATAAGCATTTTTAGTTTTATTGCTTAAATCGCATTTTCTCGACGAGCTGAGCACGTTTTCTGGATGGTGCCTCTCCCGTCACTCTGGTTAGGTTGGCAAAGTAAAAAGCGCTCTTGGGTGCTTCAGAGTGCCGAGTTTATCACTGCACATGAAGAAATGACCACCTGCAACGTTTGGTTTATGTTTTATGAGCATTTTTAATTGTATTGCTTAGAGCGCATTTTCTCGACGAGCTGAGCACGTTTTCTAGTTAAAAGCGCTCTTGGGTGCTTCAGAGTGCCCAGTTTATCACTGCGCATGCAGAAATGACCACCTGCAACGTTTGGTTTATGTTTTATAAGCATTTTTAGTTTTATTGCTTAAATCGCATTTTCTCGACGAGCTGAGCACGTTTTCTGGATGGTGCCTCTCCCGTCACTCTGGTTAGGTTGGCATAGTAAAAAGTGCTCTTGGGGGCTTCAGAGTGCCGAGTTATCACTGCGCATGCAGAAATGACCACCTGCAACGTTTGGTTTATGTTTTATAAGCATTTTTAGTTTTATTGCTTAAATCGCATTTTCTCGATGAGCTGAGCACGTTTTCTGGATGGTGCCTCTCCCGTCACTCTGGTTAGGTTGGCAAAGTAAAAAGTGCTCTTGGGTGCTTCAGAGTGCCGAGTTTATCACTGCGCATGAAGAAATGACCACCTGCAACGTTTGGTTTATGTTTTATAAGCATTTTTAATTGTATTGCTTAGAGCGCATTTTCTCGACGAGCTGAGCACGTTTTCTAGTAAAAAGCGCTCTTGGGTGCTTCAGAGTGCCGAGTTTATCACTGCGCATGCAGAAATGACCACCTGCAACGTTTGGTTTATGTTTTATAAGCATTTTTAGTTTTATTGCTTAAATCGCATTTTCTCGACGAGCTGAGCACGTTTTCTGGATGGTGCCTCTCCCGTCACTCTGGTTAGGTTGGCATAGTAAAAAGTGCTCTTGGGGGCTTCAGAGTGCCCAGTTTATCACTGCGCATGCAGAAATGACCACCTGCAACGTTTGGTTTATGTTTTATAAGCATTTTTAATTGTATTGCTTAGAGCGCATTTTCTCGACGAGCTGAGCACGTTTTCTAGTAAAAAGCGCTCTTGGGTGCTTCAGAGTGCCGAGTTTATCACTGCGCATGCAGAAATGACCACCTGCAACGTTTGGTTTATGTTTTATAAGCATTTTTTGTTTTATTGCTTAAATCGCATTTTCTCGACGAGCTGAGCACGTTTTCTGGATTGTGCCTCTCCCGTCACTCTGGTTAGGTTGGCATAGTAAAAAGTGCTCTTGGGGGCTTCAGAGTGCCCAGTTTATCACTGCGCATGCAGAAATGACCACCTGCAACGTTTGGTTTATGTTTTATAAGCATTTTTAGTTTTATTGCTTAAATCGCATTTTCTCGACGAGCTGAGCACGTTTTCTGGATGGTGCCTCTCCCGTCACTCTGGTTAGGTTGGCAAAGTAAAAAGCGCTCTTGGGTGCTTCAGAGTGCCGAGTTTATCACTGCACATGAAGAAATGACCACCTGCAACGTTTGGTTTATGTTTTATGAGCATGGGGATGACGTCATGATGGCGCCGCGGATGGCAGCCACGGTGAGTCGCTCTCTGTTTATTTGTCTTATTTCGTGTGTTTTCTGTGTCCTCTGCTGTCCATCCCGGATCACTTTTACTAGAGAAGCGCTGTTAAACATCGGACAGTCTTCTTCTGGTATTTTCTCTCCTGTTCTCTTCGATTCAGACTGTTTGTCGGAGATTCTAGCCGGAGCGGCGGTGCTGTACAAGCTAGCACGACGACGGCGGCGCGGAAAACGAGCGGGAGCACTCGTAAGGCTGAGGCAGAGAGGGTTCCGTTCTGCCCTACCGTCAATTCATCTGGCGAATGTCCGCTCCCTGGCGAACAAGATGGACGAACTGCTGCTCCTCACTTCAAGGAACACGGACTTCAGCAGATCCGCCGCGCTGTGCTTTGTGGAAACGTGGCTCAGCGAACGAACGCCCCACCACGCCGTGGAGCTAGCGGGCTTCAGGCTAACGCGAGCAGATCGCAGCGCGGAGCTCTCCGGAAAATCAAAGGGAGGTGGTCTCTGTTTCTACATTAATGAACGTTGGTGTACTGATGTCACGGTGTTGAAAGAGTTTTGCAGCCCTCTCCTAGAAACACTTTTCATAAACTGCCGGCCGTTCTATTCACCACGGGAGTTCTCCTCGATCGTCATGGCGGCTGTTTACATCCCACCACACGCACGTGCGAGTGAAGCCACGCAGATGCTGGCTGACCAGGTAACAGACATGGAGAAACTTCTACCAAACTCACTAATCATTGTTCTGGGTGATCTTAACAGGGCGAACCTCGCACACGAACTCCCCAGATACAAACAGCACGTAACGTGTCCCACCAGAGGGGCACAGACTCTGGACCACTGCTACACCGTGATCAAGGATGCATACCACTCTGCGGCTCGTGCAGCTTTAGGACTCTCGGACCACTGTCTAGTTCATCTGATCCCGGCCTACAGGCAGAAACTAAAAACTTCTAAGCCTGTGGTGAGGACTGTGAGGAAGTGGACAGTGGAGTCAAGGCAGGACCTCCAAGCCTGCTTTGACTGCACCGATTGGGGAGCTTTCGAAGCTGCAACTTCAGACTTGCATGAACTCACTGACACTGTCACATCATACATCAGTTTTTGTGAGGATCTGTGTGTGCAGACTAAGACCTTCTGCACGTACAACAACGACAAACCTTGGTTTACACCGAACCTCAGGAGGTTGCGCAAAGTCAAGGAGGAGGCCTTCAGGAGCGGCGACCGCGACCTGTTCAGGCAGACCAGAAACACACTGAACCGAGAGGTCAGGAAAGCCAAGAGGGGTTACGGGGAGAACCTGAAGAGACACCTCTCTGCCAATCCTGATCCCTCAACAGTGTGGAAAGGTCTGCAGAGCATCACGGGCTACAAGAAACGAACCCCCCGTCCTGTGGAGAGCCCAAGGCTTGCTAACCAGCTGAATAAGTTCTACTGCAGGTTTGATCGGTCCTCCCACACAACGGGACTTCCTGCAGCACAATCTACATACTCACCTCTCCCCACAACTGCTCTGTCCACACCTCTATCATCGTTGTCACCCACTCTCTCTCTTGCAGAGGCCGCGCCCGCACTCCAGGTCCGCGAGGAGGAAGTGCGCCAGATGTTCCGGAGACAAAAGACCAGGAAGGCACCGGGCCCAGACGGCGTGTCACCTTCCTGCTTGAAAGTCTGCGCTGAACAGCTGGCGCCCACCTTTGCACGGATCTTCAACCGTTCTCTGGAGCTGTGTGAGGTGCCCTCGTGCTTCAAGAGCTCCACCATCGTTCCAGTGGCCAAGAAGCCCGCCATCACAGGTTTGAATGACTATAGACCCGTCGCACTGACATCTGTGGTCATGAAATCTTTCGAGAGGTTAGTGCTGAACCACCTGAAGGAGGTCACGGGCCCCCTGCTTGACCCCCTCCAGTTTGCCTACCGGGCAAACAGGTCAGTGGATGATGCGGTCAACATGGGACTGCACTACATCCTGCACCACCTGGACACTCCAGGAACGTACGCCAGGATCCTGTTCGTGGACTTCAGCTCGGCGTTCAACACCATCGCTCCTGACATCCTCCAACAGAAGCTCATCCAGCTTGCGGTGCCTGCCCCCACCTGTCAGTGGATCACCAGCTTCCTGACCAACAGGAGACAGCGTGTGAGGCTGGGGGGCATCACATCTGACACCCGGACCACCAATACTGGAGCCCCTCAGGGGTGCGTCCTCTCCCCACTGCTCTTCTCTCTCTACACCAACGATTTCTCCTCAGATGACTCTCCTGTGAAGCTCCTGAAGTATGCAGACGACACCACTCTCATCGGACTGATCCAGGACGGTGATGAGACTGCGTACAGACAGGAGGTGGAGCGGCTGGTCCACTGGTGCAACCAAAACCATCTGGAGCTGAACCCGCTCAAGACCGTGGAGATGACAGTGGATTTCAGGCGAGACCCTTCACCACTTTTACCCCTCACTATCCGCAGTAATACTATTCTCTCCACAGACACCTTCAAGTTCCTGGGAACCACAATCTCTCGGGACCTGAAATGGACCGGCCACATAGACTCTGTCCGGAAGAAGGCCCAGCAGAGGCTGTACTTCCTGAGACAGCTCAAGAAGTTCAACCTGCCGCGAGAGCTTCTGAAGACCTTCTACACTGCCATCATCCAGTCTGTCCTCTGCACCTCCATCACTGTCTGGTTTGGATCAGCCTCCAAACAAGACAAGCACAGACTGCAACGGACAATCAGGACTGCAGAAAAGATCATTGGAATCAACCTCCCTTCTATCCAAGACTTGTACCTGTCCAGGACCAGGAAACGTGCAAGGAACATCTCTACAGACCCTTCTCACCCAGGTTGCAGTCTGTTTGAACTACTCCCCTCCGGACGGCGTTATAGAGCTCGGTACGCCAAAACCAGCAGACACCGAGACAGCTTCTTCCCCCAGGCTGTTGCTCTGATGAACTCACACCACTCATAGAGTCTCAGAGGCATTACTGTGCAATAACATCCTGCTCTTCACACCTTTTGAATTTGTCTACACTGTTTTTGCCATTATTCACATGTCCTGAGTGTTGTTAGTCACCTATATGTTGAACAGAGGGTGTGTTTTACCGAAGTCAAATTCCTTGTTTGGCACGCTCAAACATGGCGAATAAAAACTCTTGAATCTTGAATCTTGAATCTTGAATTTTTAATTGTATTGCTTAGAGCGCATTTTCTCGACGAGCTGAGCACGTTTTCTAGTTAAAAGCGCTCTTGGGTGCTTCAGAGTGCCCAGTTTATCACTGCGCATGCAGAAATGACCACCTGCAACGTTTGGTTTATGTTTTATAAGCATTTTTAGTTTTATTGCTTAAATCGCATTTTCTCGACGAGCTGAGCACGTTTTCTGGATGGTGCCTCTCCCGTCACTCTTGTTAGGTTGGCAAAGTAAAAAGCGCTCTTGGGTGCTTCAGAGTGCCGAGTTTATCACTGCACATGAAGAAATGACCACCTGCAACGTTTGGTTTATGTTTTATAAGCATTTTTAGTTTTATTGCTTAAATCGCATTTTCTCGACGAGCTGAGCACGTTTTCTGGATGGTGCCTCTCCCGTCACTCTGGTTAGGTTGGAAAAGTAAAAAGCGCTCTTGGGTGCTTCAGAGTGCCGAGTTTATCACTGCACATGAAGAAATGACCACCTGCAACGTTTGGTTTATGTTTTATGAGCATTTTTAATTGTATTGCTTAGAGCGCATTTTCTCGACGAGCTGAGCACGTTTTCTAGTTAAAAGCGCTCTTGGGTGCTTCAGAGTGCCGAGTTTATCACTGCGCATGAAGAAATGACCACCTGCAACGTTTGGTTTATGTTTTATAAGCATTTTTAATTTTATTGCTTAAATCGCATTTTCTCGACGAGCTGAGCACGTTTTCTGGATGGTGCCTCTCCCGTCACTCTGGTTAGGTTGGCATAGTAAAAAGTGCTCTTGGGGGCTTCAGAGTGCCGAGTTATCACTGCGCATGCAGAAATGACCACCTGCAACGTTTGGTTTATGTTTTATAAGCATTTTTAGTTTTATTGCTTAAATCGCATTTTCTCGATGAGCTGAGCACGTTTTCTGGATGGTGCCTCTCCCGTCACTCTGGTTAGGTTGGCAAAGTAAAAAGTGCTCTTGGGTGCTTCAGAGTGCCGAGTTTATCACTGCACATGAAGAAATGACCACCTGCAACGTTTGGTTTATGTTTTATGAGCATTTTTAATTGTATTGCTTAGAGCGCATTTTCTCGACGAGCTGAGCACGTTTTCTAGTAAAAGCGCTCTTGGGTGCTTCAGAGTGCCGAGTTTATCACTGCGCATGCAGAAATGACCACCTGCAACGTTTGGTTTATGTTTTATAAGCATTTTTAGTTTTATTGCTTAAATCGCATTTTCTCGACGAGCTGAGCACGTTTTCTGGATGGTGCCTCTCCCGTCACTCTGGTTAGGTTGGCATAGTAAAAAGTGCTCTTGGGGGCTTCAGAGTGCCCAGTTTATCACTGCGCATGCAGAAATGACCACCTGCAACGTTTGGTTTATGTTTTATAAGCATTTTTAGTTTTATTGCTTAAATCGCATTTTCTCGACGAGCTGAGCACGTTTTCTGGATGGTGCCTCTCCTGTCACTCTGGTTAGGTTGGCAAAGTAAAAAGCGCTCTTGGGTGCTTCAGAGTGCCGAGTTTATCACTGCACATGAAGAAATGACCACCTGCAACGTTTGGTTTATGTTTTATGAGCATTTTTAATTGTATTGCTTAGAGCGCATTTTCTCGACGAGCTGAGCACGTTTTCTAGTTAAAAGCGCTCTTGGGTGCTTCAGAGTGCCCAGTTTATCACTGCGCATGCAGAAATGACCACCTGCAACGTTTGGTTTATGTTTTATAAGCATTTTTAGTTTTATTGCTTAAATCGCATTTTCTCGACGAGCTGAGCACGTTTTCTGGATGGTGCCTCTCCCGTCACTCTTGTTAGGTTGGCAAAGTAAAAAGCGCTCTTGGGTGCTTCAGAGTGCCGAGTTTATCACTGCACATGAAGAAATGACCACCTGCAACGTTTGGTTTATGTTTTATAAGCATTTTTAGTTTTATTGCTTAAATCGCATTTTCTCGACGAGCTGAGCACGTTTTCTGGATGGTGCCTCTCCCGTCACTCTGGTTAGGTTGGAAAAGTAAAAAGCGCTCTTGGGTGCTTCAGAGTGCCGAGTTTATCACTGCACATGAAGAAATGACCACCTGCAACGTTTGGTTTATGTTTTATGAGCATTTTTAATTGTATTGCTTAGAGCGCATTTTCTCGACGAGCTGAGCACGTTTTCTAGTTAAAAGCGCTCTTGGGTGCTTCAGAGTGCCGAGTTTATCACTGCACATGAAGAAATGACCACCTGCAACGTTTGGTTTATGTTTTATAAGCATTTTTAATTGTATTGCTTAGAGTGCATTTTCTCGACGAGCTGAGCACTATTTCTAGTAAAAAGCGCTCTTGGGTGCTTCAGAGTGCCGGGTTTATCACTGCGCATGCAGAAATGACCACCTGCAACGTTTGGTTTATGTTTTATAAGCATTTTTTGTTTTATTGCTTAAATCGCATTTTCTCGACGAGCTGAGCACGTTTTCTGGATGGTGCCTCTCCCGTCACTCTGGTTAGGTTGGCATAGTAAAAAGCGCTCTTGGGGGCTTCAGAGTGCCCAGTTTATCACTGCGCATGCAGAAATGACCACCTGCAACGTTTGGTTTATGTTTTATAAGCATTTTTAGTTTTATTGCTTAAATCGCATTTTCTCGACGAGCTGAGCACGTTTTCTGGATGGTGCCTCTCCCGTCACTCTGGTTAGGTTGGCAAAGTAAAAAGCGCTCTTGGGTGCTTCAGAGTGCCGAGTTTATCACTGCACATAAAGAAATGACCACCTGCAACGTTTGGTTTATGTTTTATGAGCATTTTTAATTGTATTGCTTAGAGCGCATTTTCTCGACGAGCTGAGCACTATTTCTAGTAAAAAGCGCTCTTGGGTGCTTCAGAGTGCCGGGTTTATCACTGCGCATGCAGAAATGACCACCTGCAACGTTTGGTTTATGTTTTATAAGCATTTTTAGTTTTATTGCTTAAATCGCATTTTCTCGACGAGCTGAGCACGTTTTCTGGATGGTGCCTCTCCCGTCACTCTGGTTAGGTTGGCATAGTAAAAAGCGCTCTTGGGGGCTTCAGAGTGCCCAGTTTATCACTGCGCATGCAGAAATGACCACCTGCAACGTTTGGTTTATGTTTTATAAGCATTTTTAGTTTTATTGCTTAAATCGCATTTTCTCGACGAGCTGAGCACGTTTTCTGGATGGTGCCTCTCCCGTCACTCTGGTTAGGTTGGCAAAGTAAAAAGCGCTCTTGGGTGCTTCAGAGTGCCGAGTTTATCACTGCACATAAAGAAATGACCACCTGCAACGTTTGGTTTATGTTTTATGAGCATTTTTAATTGTATTGCTTAGAGCGCATTTTCTCGACGAGCTGAGCACTATTTCTAGTAAAAAGCGCTCTTGGGTGCTTCAGAGTGCCGGGTTTATCACTGCGCATGCAGAAATGACCACCTGCAACGTTTGGTTTATGTTTTATAAGCATTTTTTGTTTTATTGCTTAAATCGCATTTTCTCGACGAGCTGAGCACGTTTTCTGGATGGTGCCTCTCCCGTCACTCTGGTTAGGTTGGCATAGTAAAAAGCGCTCTTGGGGGCTTCAGAGTGCCCAGTTTATCACTGCGCATGCAGAAATGACCACCTGCAACGTTTGGTTTATGTTTTATAAGCATTTTTAGTTTTATTGCTTAAATCGCATTTTCTCGACGAGCTGAGCACGTTTTCTGGATGGTGCCTCTCCCGTCACTCTGGTTAGGTTGGCAAAGTAAAAAGCGCTCTTGGGTGCTTCAGAGTGCCGAGTTTATCACTGCACATAAAGAAATGACCACCTGCAACGTTTGGTTTATGTTTTATGAGCATTTTTAATTGTATTGCTTAGAGCGCATTTTCTCGACGAGCTGAGCACTATTTCTAGTAAAAAGCGCTCTTGGGTGCTTCAGAGTGCCGGGTTTATCACTGCGCATGCAGAAATGACCACCTGCAACGTTTGGTTTATGTTTTATAAGCATTTTTTGTTTTATTGCTTAAATCGCATTTTCTCGACGAGCTGAGCACGTTTTCTGGATGGTGCCTCTCCCGTCACTCTGGTTAGGTTGGCATAGTAAAAAGTGCTCTTGGGGGCTTCAGAGTGCCCAGTTTATCACTGCGCATGCAGAAATGACCACCTGCAACGTTTGGTTTATGTTTTATAAGCATTTTTAGTTTTATTGCTTAAATCGCATTTTCTCGACGAGCTGAGCACGTTTTCTGGATGGTGCCTCTCCCGTCACTCTGGTTAGGTTGGCAAAGTAAAAAGCGCTCTTGGGTGCTTCAGAGTGCCGAGTTTATCACTGCACATAAAGAAATGACCACCTGCAACGTTTGGTTTATGTTTTATGAGCATTTTTAATTGTATTGCTTAGAGCGCATTTTCTCGACGAGCTGAGCACTATTTCTAGTAAAAAGCGCTCTTGGGTGCTTCAGAGTGCCGGGTTTATCACTGCGCATGCAGAAATGACCACCTGCAACGTTTGGTTTATGTTTTATAAGCATTTTTTGTTTTATTGCTTAAATCGCATTTTCTCGACGAGCTGAGCACGTTTTCTGGATGGTGCCTCTCCCGTCACTCTGGTTAGGTTGGCATAGTAAAAAGCGCTCTTGGGGGCTTCAGAGTGCCCAGTTTATCACTGCGCATGCAGAAATGACCACCTGCAACGTTTGGTTTATGTTTTATAAGCATTTTTAGTTTTATTGCTTAAATCGCATTTTCTCGACGAGCTGAGCACGTTTTCTGGATGGTGCCTCTCCCGTCACTCTGGTTAGGTTGGCAAAGTGAAAAGCGCTCTTGGGTGCTTCAGAGTGCCGAGTTTATCACTGCACATAAAGAAATGACCACCTGCAACGTTTGGTTTATGTTTTATGAGCATTTTTAATTGTATTGCTTAGAGCGCATTTTCTCGACGAGCTGAGCACTATTTCTAGTAAAAAGCGCTCTTGGGTGCTTCAGAGTGCCGGGTTTATCACTGCGCATGCAGAAATGACCACCTGCAACGTTTGGTTTATGTTTTATAAGCATTTTTTGTTTTACTGCTTAAATCGCATTTTCTCGACGAGCTGAGCACGTTTTCTGGATGGTGCCTCTCCCGTCACTCTGGTTAGGTTGGCATAGTAAAAAGCGCTCTTGGGGGCTTCAGAGTGCCCAGTTTATCACTGCGCATGCAGAAATGACCACCTGCAACGTTTGGTTTATGTTTTATAAGCATTTTTAGTTTTATTGCTTAAATCGCATTTTCTCGACGAGCTGAGCACGTTTTCTGGATGGTGCCTCTCCCGTCACTCTGGTTAGGTTGGCAAAGTAAAAAGCGCTCTTGGGTGCTTCAGAGTGCCGAGTTTATCACTGCACATAAAGAAATGACCACCTGCAACGTTTGGTTTATGTTTTATGAGCATTTTTAATTGTATTGCTTAGAGCGCATTTTCTCGACGAGCTGAGCACTATTTCTAGTAAAAAGCGCTCTTGGGTGCTTCAGAGTGCCGGGTTTATCACTGCGCATGCAGAAATGACCACCTGCAACGTTTGGTTTATGTTTTATAAGCATTTTTTGTTTTATTGCTTAAATCGCATTTTCTCGACGAGCTGAGCACGTTTTCTGGATGGTGCCTCTCCCGTCACTCTGGTTAGGTTGGCATAGTAAAAAGTGCTCTTGGGGGCTTCAGAGTGCCCAGTTTATCACTGCGCATGCAGAAATGACCACCTGCAACGTTTGGTTTATGTTTTATAAGCATTTTTAGTTTTATTGCTTAAATCGCATTTTCTCGACGAGCTGAGCACGTTTTCTGGATGGTGCCTCTCCCGTCACTCTGGTTAGGTTGGCAAAGTAAAAAGCGCTCTTGGGTGCTTCAGAGTGCCGAGTTTATCACTGCACATAAAGAAATGACCACCTGTGTTGGGTTCACAACATTTGTCTGAAAAGAATCTCACAGAGGCAGGATATGTCTTCGATGGCAAGCGATCATCTGCAGATGGACGCGGCTCAGACACAGCAAGTGTGACTGAGACCCGTGCCTTCCCTCAGTTTGGTCGTGCCTTTTATTGAGGAAAAAACAATGGGGCAAGTGTACATGAATGCATAGCTTCTTTAGACAGGAAGGACATTCCACAATTACATCTCATGACCACAGCACAACAGCGATACTATTACGGACAGAAGCAGATGGTCGTCTCATGACTTTAGCTTAACAAAGACGTAGTCTTCGTGGTCATGGGATGGATACTTCTGTGGCGTTCTCATGACTTCTACTTAAATAAGACGTTTGTCACTTCAGCCATCCCATGACAAACTCATGATCTGTTCATGTATAGCTAACTATGGGGCTTATTGTACAGCGCGACTCGTGACTCCAGCCATGGGCTCCTTAGCCAGCCATCTGCTCCCAAGTCATTATCACGAGGTCAAAATGTCACATCCTGTGGACGGTCTTGCACACATAAGGAGATACATAGAATCCAATGATAAAAAGTATATTTTTCCCAACATTCCCCCCTGTTAACATTGGAATTCATGGGAAAACAAAACATAAACTAATAACTACATATGTGTATAAATGAGTATACGCCTACACAATATAGTATGGCAACAACAAAAAGTATGAACGTTTACATTCCAGAGTTCATCAGAACTACAGCTCTCCATTCGGCTTTGGCCATGTTCGTCATAATGGAATGTATTTTGTTCTGGACCATCAAAAGAAAAAAACAAACAGGTAGGCGATTTACGCTAGGTGGTCCCACTCATCTTGTTCACGCTGGACCAACATGATATTCTGGACAGCAAACGCTGATGTCAACATTTTAGTCATCATGTGACGAATACAAGGTATGATGCATGATGTAAAAATACAGAGAAATAACAGTATGGCAACTAAAAGAACCGCGACTTTCAAGAAAAGTTGCTTCCAATTGCCATAAAACAGCCACCAAAAGGGATGGACATCCTTGGCTGGAGTTTCGTCCTGGGACATAGCCCTACGGAGGTTCCGAAGTCCTTGTAGAGCATACTCGATGTGGGTGTCATTTTCTCCTGGGATGTAGGTACAACAGGAGGTACCAACTATTTCACACACACCTCCTTTTTCGGCAGTCAGGAGGTCCAAAACCATTCGGGACTGTAGTGCCATTAGCCTCAGGGCTTGCAGTTCCGTCTGGTAACCTGTAAGGGCCTCTAGAGTAAAATTGGCAAAGGTCTTCAACCTGTAGTCCATAGTTTCTATTCGGAGAATAGTCTTAGCCACACCCGCCTGTGGGAAGAGTGTGAGTGCCACCTTTTGTCCTGTGCTCCAAAGCTTGTATTCATCTGGTACGTCTGAGCCCCAGACACTGTCGTAGGGACGGAAGGTGGGAGCAACAGCTGCACGTGTCTTTCGCTGATGATGTTCCTGAAGATGTGTCAGACTGAGGAACACAGTGTGATCTGACACATATACGGGGGCACATGTGCCATCCCATCGTCCTGGAAGGACTGCGTAGCCTCGGCGACCACAGAGCCACCATCCCCCTTCGATGATAGAGTGGGGACTTTCTCCTCCGGCTAGGACTTGTTTGATTGCTTCTGTGATATTCAACGAGGTCTCGTCGGTAGGTCCTAGAAGTGAGGTGGTGATGCAGCGTTTTGTTTCTCCCACCTTTATTCCATCAACACGTCTTCGTCGGAAGCACAGGGGATGTGAGATGGTTTCACTCACTTCGAGAGTCACTGGTGCGGGTGTGACGACAGAACTTCTTGACACTACTGTGAATGGCCTTGAGATGTTGTAACAGGGATGGGCGGCTAGTTGTGCCTCATTACTTTCCGACCGTCTGAGTCCTTTGAGGGGATTAAACCCAAAAGCCCTTAGTATTGCGAAACACCATGCATTTTTCTCTGGCATGGGTCGGGCATGTAGGACAGGTTGTTGACTTGATCGTGGCATTATGGAACATACATAACATTTAGTTTGATTGTATGTTTCGGCCAACATGGATACATACTGGTACCACATGTTGTCTGCATGGGGTATATCTGGGTTTATCTTTATATACTTTGTCAACAGTTCGGTCGTCATTCTCTTGATTCGAGCGGAAGTTCCACTTTCCCCTTGGGGACCCTGGACACTCCACGTCATTGGCAAGCATGCTACAGCCACAGCACAGACAAGCACTCCTCTGAGTGCCATTTTCCGTTCAGTTCCACAGAGCCACCTGAACCCCTAGGGAGCTAAATGGTCAGGGTTCTTAGTTCTTCACCGGTTTGAGACTGATGCCAAACTATAATTGGCACCCCCTTTGTAGCCAGACTTCGCCCTGACCGAGGCCTAGGAGCCAAGCACTCTCTGCAGCTTACAGTGGCTGAGATGTATCCAGCTGGGTCTTTCTGCAATCTTGACAGCGGTGGGTGTGGCGAGTAGGACTTGGAATGGTCCCTCCCACCGGGGTGAAGACCACGTCTTTCTTTTGATTACTTTGATGAAGACCCAGTCACCTGGTTTCGCTGAGTCATCCTGTGGAGATAAAGGAGTGGAGGGCAGTAAATTTGCATTTGAGACTTCTTTCATTTGCATGGTTTTGATCATGTAGTCGGCTAGAGTTAGCTCTTCTGCGGCTTTGTCTAAATCATGTGAGAACAGAGGGAGCCTGTATGCTCTGCCATGAATGATCTCATAAGGGGTTAAACCCTTGCTACAGGGCGTAATCCTCATATAGAGTTTTACCAAATCTAGACATTCGGGCCATGGTCTTCCTGTTTCTGCCATGCATTTGGTTAATCTATTTTTAATTGTTCCATTTGTCCGTTCAACAAGGCCAGCACTCGATGGATGATAGGAACAATGATTTTTCAATGTAATCTGCAAATGTTCAGCCATTTTGTGAATGACTGAATTGACAAAATGTGGTCCGTTGTCGCTGTAAATGGTCTCTGGGATACCATAACTGGGAATGATGGTCTTGCAGATAGCCTTTGCTACTGTTATAGCATCTGCATTCTTTGCTGGGATTATTTCTGTCCACCTTGAAAAGGCATCTATTAGGACTAAACAGTATTTGTACAGTCCACACCTGTTTAGTTCTATGAAGTCCATATGCAGCATTTGGAACGGATATGCTGGTTCTGGGAATTTTCCTCTCTTTGGTCTTACATTCCCTTGTGGATTATTTTTTCTACAGACTTCACACGCTCTACAAAAAAGTTTTGAGTACAAATTGAAACCATACGTTGTAAAGTGTTGTGATATTAGCTCCTGCATCCCCCCTGTCGACACATGAGTACTACCGTGTGTCGAAATTGCAGCCGCTCTAAAAAGGGATTTAGGGAGAACAGGCTTATTATTTACAATGTATATGTCTTTGTCTGTCAGTTGTGCACCTTTAGCAATCCACATTTTCTGTTCTTGTTTAGGGGCTGAATGTTGCATATCATGCAAGATCTGTGTATTTATTAGTTCCTCCTTTTCTGACGGCAATCTCAGAAATAGGTCTGAGGTTCCGTATTTTCCTATAGCAGATGAAGCTTAAGATTAATCCAAGATGGCGGCGCCCCTGTTGGCCGCGGCCGCTACGGGTCTCAGCATTCGACGAGGATATTCACAAAATATGTCGCCTAGGACACTACAAACAACTCAAAGTTTAGTTTATCCATCCAGTAGATTAGCGTATGATCGCCAGCGCCTGCTGGAGGTACGGTCATCGAGTGTTTTCGGACACGTAGCCACAACTACCCTAGTCTGTTTGCGTAGCCTCGGAGTGCTCAGGGCGCTAGCCCCAGGAGCTCACGACGCAGCGGGCTCGCCGGGCAGCACACGCCGGAGGAGGAGTAAGCGTAGGCGGTGTGACCGGCGGCGAAAGCGCGGCTGTCGAGGTGGGCTAACGGCTAAGCTGAGAGCTAACCCCTACAAACCGCCGCTTCCATCCATCTTCCTCTCCAACGTCCGCTCGCTGGATAATAAAATGGACCATCTAAAACTGGAACTCTCTTCAAAGAGGGAAGTTAGAAACTGCTGCGCTCTCATCCTGACGGAGACATGGCTGAACTCATCAATGCCGGACAACGCCGTTAGCCTGGAGGGGCTCGCTACATTCCGCGCCGACAGAAACAGCGAGCTAAGCGGTAAATCCCGAGGAGGTGGGCTGTGTGTCTACATCAACAACAACTGGTGCAAAAATGCTAGATCTGTCGCCAGCTTCTGCTCTTCGGACATCGAGCTTTTGACTGTGAACTGCAGACCCTTCTACCTGCCCAGGGAGTTTACTGTTGTTAGCATCACGGCTGTGTACGTGCCTCCTAGCGCTAACACTAAAGAGGCCATGAGGGTTCTCTACCGGACAATTAGTGAGCTGCAATCCACGCACACAGAGGGGGTTTTCATCATTGCTGGGGACTTCAACCAGGCTAGCATGAAGACTATTCTCCCTCATTTTTACCAACACGTGGATTTTCCAACTCGGGGAGAGAACACTCTGGACTTGGTTTACACCAATATAAAGGATGCATTCAGAGCAGCCCCCCGCCCCCACCTCGGCTCTTCAGACCACCTATCTGTTATGCTAACCCCTGCATACAGGCCCCTGCTGATCAGAGCAAAACCCACAGTGAAGCAGGTGAGGGTGTGGTCTGAGGGGGCCATGGAGGCACTCCAGGACTGCTTTGAGTGCTCTGACTGGGACATGTTCAAATCAGCAGCAACATATGACAATCAGATCAACATTGATGAGTACGCCATGACTGTGTCAGCCTACATCAACAAATGCTCCGAGGACGTCAGCACCACTAAGAACATCATCACCCGAGCCAACCAACGACCCTGGATGACTGAGGATGTACGTCATACGCTGCGAGCACGGAACTCAGCCTTCAAGTCTGGCGACAAGGAGGCACTGAGGACAGCGAGAGCCAACTTGAACCGTGCCATCAGGCTAGCGAAGCGAAGCCACAGTCGGAAAATTCAGGATTTTTTCCACGACGCCAATAACACCAGGAGTATGTGGCAAGGCATACGGGCGATCACGGACTACAACTCACCCTCCCCCCCGGTGGGTGAGGTTGATGCTGACTTCCTAAATGGTCTAAATAACTTCTTTGGGCGTTTTGAGGCACTAAACAGCACTCCGGCAGTTAAAACTGTTCCCCACCAGGAAGAGGAGGTCCTCTGCCTTGACTCAGCCGACGTGTGGAAGACTCTGAGAAGAGTCAACCCACGTAAGGCCCCAGGCCCCGACAACATACCTGGGCGGGTGTTCAAGGAATGTGCAGGCCAGCTGGCTGGTGTCATCACAGACATTTTTAACATCTCGCTGGACCAAGCCAAAGTGCCAGTGTGCTTCAAGGCTGCCTCCATCATTCCGGTGCCGAAGAAACCTCAAATCACCTCATGGAATGACTACAGACCTGTGGCACTGACTCCCATCATGATGAAGTGCTTCGAAAGGCTGCTCAAAGATCACATCGTCTCCAGACTCCCCCCAACATTCGATCCGTTCCAGTTTGCCTACCGGCAGAACCGCTCCACTGAGGATGCCATCTCCTCCGTTCTTCACCTGAGCCTGGCTCACCTGGAGGAGAGGAACACCCACGTGCGGTTGCTGTTCCTGGACTTCAGCTCAGCGTTTAATACCATCATTCCACAACATCTGGTGGAAAAACTGGAACACCTGGGCTTCAGCACCCCCCTTCGGAACTGGCTGCTAGACTTCCTCACCAACAGACCTCAGTCAGTCCGGGTCGGACAGAACACCTCCGATGTCATCACCCTCAGCACAGGCTCCCCTCAGGGCTGCGTCCTGAGCCCCCTGCTGTTCACCCTGATGACACACGACTGCGCCCCCAGGTTCACCACCAATCACATCGTGAAGTTTGCAGACGACACAACGGTGGTGGGCCTCATCAGGGACAACAACGACCTGGACTACAGAGAGGAGGTGGAGCAGTTGGTGGGCTGGTGCAGAGAAAATAGCCTGATCCTGAATGTGGAGAAGACGAAGGAGATCATCGTCGACTTCAGGAAGAACCAGCCTCACCACGCTCCACTGATCATCAACAGCTCAGCTGTGGAGGTGGTCAGCAGCACTAAATTCCTGGGAGTCCACATCACAGACGACCTCACCTGGACTGTGAACACCACAACACTGGTCAAGAGGGCACAGAAGCGCTTGTACTTCCTGCGGAGGATGAGGAGAGCCCACCTGCCCCCACCCATCATGAGGACGTTCTACCGAAGCACCATAGAGAGCATTCTGACAAGCTGTCTCTCGGTGTGGTGTGGAGGTTGCAGCGCCTCCGATTGGAAGAACCTGAGGAGAGTGGTGAGGACAGCAGAGAGGATCATCGGGGCTCCTCTTCCCTCCATTCAGGACTTGTCATCCCAGCGCTGCGTGTCCCGAGCCCGAAATATTATCAGTGACCCATCACACCCCCACCATGGACTGTTCTCCCTGCTGCCCTCTGGGAAGAGGTTTCGCAGCATCCGCTGCAGGTCCACCAGGTTCTGCAATAGTTTTTTCCCTGCTGTCGTCAGACTGCTGAACATTCAAACGTAGCATTCCTCTGCACACTTGTAAATACTGTTTTTGTCTCCTGCACTGTTCACATACTTTATCACTGCTGCACTTTGTACTTTATAATTATCTTATCTCATATTTTTATATAGAATGTCACTTTTTTTTAACCAGCCGAAATACCTCTACATTGCTGAAAGCCGTATGCAACGAAATTTCGTTTTGTACACACCTAGTGTTGACAAAATGACAATAAAGTTCTGTCTAAGTCTAAGTCTAAGTCTCTAAGCTTCCTTTGCTATTTTATCTGCTAAGGCATTGCCTAGTGACACCAGGTCTTTCCTCCGTGTGTGTGCCTCACATTTGCAAATTGCAAGCTTCGTGGGCAACATTACTGCCTGGAGGAGCTGGATTAGAAGTTGTGCCTGTGTTATTTGCTTTCCTGTTGAAGTTATCATTCCACGCCTTTCCCATTGTTTTGCAAAGTAAAAAACTGTTGAAAATGCATACTGGCTGTCTGTGTATACAGTTAGGTCTTGTCCATCTGCTAGAGTACAAGCTCTAGTCAGCGCAATGATTTCAGCTGCTTGGGCTGAGAAATGCGAAGGAAGAGTTGCTGCTTCTATTACTGTATCTGGGTTTTCCACTACAGCATAACCTGTCTGCGTTTTTCCTATTGGTGTTCTTGAGCAAGACCCATCTACAAACCACGTTTTACCTGTGGTGAGTGGTGTGTCTGACAAATCTGCTCTGGGTAGCTGCAGTTGTTCAGTTTCCTCTACACAATTATGAGGTATTCCATCATTTGGTGTAGGGAGTAAAGTCGCTGGATTTAATACAGTGCAGCGCTTAATGGTTATGTGTGGCTGTGACAGTAACAGAGCTGTATAAGACAAATGTCTGGCTGGAGACAACATATTCATTTTACTTTGAAGTAACAACACATCAACAGCATGTGGTACAAACAGGTCTGTGGGATGGAACAAGATGACATCTGCTGACGATTCTACTGCCATCGCAGCAGCACATATAGCTTGAACACATGGTGGCAAAGCTCTAGCTACAGGGTCAAGTCTTTTGGAATAGAAAGCTATTGGTAGCCATTTCATGCCATGTTGTTGAGTCAGTACTGATGTCATAAACCCATCTTTACAGTCCACTGTTTGCATAAACCTTTTGCTGTAGTCAGGTAGGATCAAATTTGCTGTTTGAACCAATGCCAATTTCAATTTTGTGAATGCTTCTTCTGCTTCTGGTGTCCACGTGATTTTATCTTTGAGCGCTAATGGCTGTCCATGAGCTACCTCTATCAATGGTTGAGCCATCTCAGCATAGAGTGGAACCCAGGCTCTGCAGTAATTACATAGTCCTAAGAAAGACATAAGTTGTTTCTTTGTGACAGGTCGTGGTGTGTCTAATATAGCCTGTTTCCTGCCCTGTTGTACTGCTCTTCCCCTTGCTGAGAGTGTGTGACCAAGATAATTCACTTCTGGTTTTACCCATTGTAACTTCTGTTTACTGACTTTATTTCCTGTCTGGCCTAGATGTTGCAGAAGGAGGAGGGAATCACGTCTGCATGCTTCCTTTGTTTCTGAAGCAATTAAAATATCATCAACGTAGACCAAAACTTGACTCTCAGATGAAGGTGTGAAACCAGCCATACAGTTCATGATAGCCTGTGTGAAAATGGTTGGGCTGTCGGTAAAACCTTGTGGTAATCTGGTGTTGGTGTACCCCTGACCCTTGTATGTGAATGCGAACCAATACTGAGAATCATCAGCTACAGGAATAGAGAAAAATGCATTACTCAAATCAATCACGGTGAAATGAGTCCTATTTGGCTGCAATGAATTTAGTAATGTGTGTGGATCAGGAACATTTGGTGCCCTGGTCTGCACTGCATCATTTACAGCTCTCAAATCCTGGATCATTCTCCATTTTGATGCTTCTGCTTTTTGAACTGGGAATATAGGTGTATTACATGGAGAGTCATTACATTTCCTAATTATTCCTGCGTTTAATAGATCTTTAATGACTGGTTCAATGCCTATAGAAGCTTCAGGCTTCAAAGGGTATTGTTTTACTCTGGGTCTGTAAGAAGATATTGGTTTAATTTCCACAGGTGGAATGGCTGTAATCAGACCAACATCTGTTGGGCCTGTGGCCCACACAACAGGATCTACACTCTTCAAATCTTTTTCATCCTCCTCCGAAAATGCAATAGTTGCTGTCTGTCATTCTAGGGCATGGATTTTTGGAGTAGCTGTGAATAACATGCAAAATTTATGTCTGTACATGTCACAGCTCGGGCTGTACTCGCAACTTGGAGCTTCCCATCCTGTTTCACAAGGCTTATAATCAGTTGCTGCACCAGCTATTTTTAGCTTCGGACCTGTGTCTTTCCACTGAATATGTTCTGGTTTCAAAAGTGACACGTGAGGCACTGATCCTCCTCTATACATGTTTTTTAGATTTGTAGGTAAGATTACTGTGGCACCTGCAAATGATCTGTGATCAGAATATATATAGTCAATGGACACTGGAACGGAGGGCTTGTTTAGAAACTCCTCACTATATTCAACATCTGAACATGGTGAAACTTTCATTGTGACATGTAATTTGGTGTACTGCATTTCGTCTTGTAAATCAGAAATGGTGGATTTTGCAAATTTGATCAGATCTGCCGTTTCTCTGTCACAGAGGGAGTGTGGGAAATCAAGTGAATAGTAAACGGCTTCATCTCCCTCTGTGAGTAAGAGGTGTGGCACTCTGGCCGCTGTCATCCCATCTTTTAGCGGGAACACAGCTATGCCTAGGGCTGACATTAAGTCTCTTCCTAGGAGATTTACAGGACAGTGAGGTGAGTAGACGACTGGTGCTGAAATCACACTGCCTGTTTCTGGATCTTTAACATTTAGTGGTAGTGTCATGTGTTCCAGATATGTCTGACCATTAGCTGTTTTGACCCAAATTGACTGCTTTCCAGTGGTCAGGCCTTTAACTTTGTGTCTTAAAACTGATGTGCAGGCGCCAGAATCACACAAAAAGGTTACTTTTTGTTCATTAACAATCAATTCTATGAATGGTTTTTCTTTTAAGTGACTCAATGATTCGACTGCTGTAAAAACATCCAAGAGATCATGCTTGTCCTCCTCATCTAGTCATGCGCTCTGTTCTGGCCGCGGTCCTTTTTTCTTTTTAGGACATTCTTTGGACCAGTGGCCTTTTTCTCCACAATGCCAGCAGGCATTGGGGTCACCAGACCAGTGGGGAGGATTTTTGGATGCTGATCCTCGACCTCTCCCCCTGAAATTTCCTCTGCGTCCACCTCTGCCTCGATAGGGCAGGTGGTTCTGATAGAAGAATTCTGATTCTTCCACGCAGTCCGAGTTGGCCCAAAAAACTCCGGCTGACCCTGTGGGAGTTTTAGGTTTCTTTACAATTTTAGCGGCGTGTCTAGCCCATTGCATTACGGTAGTAACACTGGCTGTGTCTACCTCTACATTGTGTTTTCGAATCCATTCACTGATTTTGGGTTCCATTCCATTTAAAAGGGCATTTTTTAATTGTTGTTGGTAGGGGCCTGCGTCTTGGTCGTCTACAGGGATTCCACTGTGAACTCTAAATTCCTTTTCAAATCTCACTCTAAAGTCATCAACCTCCTCACCCAATTTTTGTTTTATCCCTGCCAGACGTCCATAATCAGCTCTTCTCCTAAATGTTGTTCTACATCTGTCCCATAAAGCGTTTAATTGAGCCAAATAAGGACCTCTTAATTGTCCATCATTTGGGTATTGGAAAATTTCCCCTTGATTAGTTCTACCTGTGTAATCTCCCCTCACTCTTCCCCATAAACGAGGGACGGAGCACTGGAAGGCTTCTCCTGCCTCCCTACCATTTAATCTATATGAGTGTATTACTCCTTCCATGTCTCTGATCCAGGACTCTACATCCTCTTGTGGATCAGGGATTCCCTCAACAGCTTCTCTGCACTCTCTGTTTGACCAAGGTCGAAATACATACATGTGTTGATTATTAGGTCCGTCGGCATTTGGATTAGGGACCTGAATCATGGGATAATTGCCCATTATCGGGTCGTCACCTTCCTCATCTGAGTATTTGTCACGTGTTAGTTCAGTCATTTTGTCTGGGACAGCCTGCGGCTGGACTGTCCTTCGTCCTGTCTTTTGTCTAGTGTGCTGAGAAACCGGAGAATAAGGTGGGGGCACACTAGCTTCAGCTCTAGCTGCGGCCTGTAATTCCCTAGTGGGATACAGACTGGAACGCTCAGGTTGTGCTTGAACTGCTTCCTCATTCATTCCGTCAAGTCCATGTGGTGCCGCGTCATTTTGTCTCTGTCTTAGTCGTCCTTGTCCTTCATTGTCCTCTGGTTTGACAAAACAAATTGTACCAGTCATTTTATTTTGTTGTGCTTTTCGGTCCTCTCTAGCTTTTAGTCCAGCTCTGCGTCGGTTTTCAGCCTCTTTTAACCATAATTTTGCACATTGCAATTCTTTTTCCTTTTTTTCTTTTTTCTTTCCTTTTTTCATAATCACACTAGCCTCAAGTTTGGCAACTACATTTTTCCACTGATCTACTTTAAGGTGACCAGTCACACCATACTTTTTGTTCCATTTTGTCAACCATTCAATACTGTCTGGAAACTTATTTAACATATACTTCTCATCTCCTGATACCTTGTCAGTAACACTTTGACGGCCCCCCATTTTAATCAATTTAGTCCAACTGTCAAATCCTAGGGATTTCTAAAGTTGGAATGTTTCTTTAGTGGGATAACGACTTTCTGTGGTAATTCCTGCTTCGACCAGTTTCCTGGTGAGGAATTCTTGCCTGTGCTTCCACAGAAATTCGTTATTTCTTCCCACTATATTACATGCAGCACATACGTGCTACCATTCACACACACATTCACACCGCGGAATTTTCTTAACACAACGAGGTGTATTTACGTCTACAAGTTCCATCTGTAGACCGAATTCCTATTACTTGGAATTCACAACAAGGACTCCGCCGTCCTTACCCGGGTACCCTTTTTTCTGGGGACTAAAATACCCCAACCACGCAGCCAACGAAGAGGTCTCACCGAGTCTGTGAAAGATTTCTCTTGAAGATTCCGTCAATCGTCGCCGCCGAGAGGTGCTGAACTGGGCCGGCCTGGTGGATGAACGTCGCTCCCCAGGGCTTTCCTTCAGGCGTCCTTTGACTCCTGCCGTGCACGGATTCGGCGTCTTCAACACTCCTCGGATCAGCGAGCAGATTTTCAGGAATCCCGGACGAGCCCCCAAAAATGTTGGGTTCACAACATTTGTCTGAAAAGAATCTCACAGAGGCAGGATATGTCTTCGATGGCAAGCGATCATCTGCAGATGGACGCGGCTCAGACACAGCAAGTGTGACTGAGACCCGTGCCTTCCCTCAGTTTGGTCGTGCCTTTTATTGAGGAAAAAACAATGGGGCAAGTGTACATGAATGCATAGCTTCTTTAGACAGGAAGGACATTCCACAATTACATCTCATGACCACAGCACAACAGCGATACTATTACGGACAGAAGCAGATGGTCGTCTCATGACTTTAGCTTAACAAAGACGTAGTCTTCGTGGTCATGGGATGGATACTTCTGTGGCGTTCTCATGACTTCTACTTAAATAAGACGTTTGTCACTTCAGCCATCCCATGACAAACTCATGATCTGTTCATGTATAGCTAACTATGGGGCTTATTGTACAGCGCGACTCGTGACTCCAGCCATGGGCTCCTTAGCCAGCCATCTGCTCCCAAGTCATTATCACGAGGTCAAAATGTCACATCCTGTGGACGGTCTTGCACACATAAGGAGATACATAGAATCCAATGATAAAAAGTATATTTTTCCCAACAACCTGCAACGTTTGGTTTATGTTTTATGAGCATTTTTAATTGTATTGCTTAGAGCGCATTTTCTCGACGAGCTGAGCACTATTTCTAGTAAAAAGCGCTCTTGGGTGCTTCAGAGTGCCGGGTTTATCACTGCGCATGCAGAAATGACCACCTGCAACGTTTGGTTTATGTTTTATAAGCATTTTTTGTTTTATTGCTTAAATCGCATTTTCTCGACGAGCTGAGCACGTTTTCTGGATGGTGCCTCTCCCGTCACTCTGGTTAGGTTGGCATAGTAAAAAGCGCTCTTGGGGGCTTCAGAGTGCCCAGTTTATCACTGCGCATGCAGAAATGACCACCTGCAACGTTTGGTTTATGTTTTATAAGCATTTTTAGTTTTATTGCTTAAATCGCATTTTCTCGACGAGCTGAGCACGTTTTCTGGATGGTGCCTCTCCCGTCACTCTGGTTAGGTTGGCAAAGTAAAAAGCGCTCTTGGGTGCTTCAGAGTGCCGAGTTTATCACTGCACATAAAGAAATGACCACCTGCAACGTTTGGTTTATGTTTTATGAGCATTTTTAATTGTATTGCTTAGAGCGCATTTTCTCGACGAGCTGAGCACTATTTCTAGTAAAAAGCGCTCTTGGGTGCTTCAGAGTGCCGGGTTTATCACTGCGCATGCAGAAATGACCACCTGCAACGTTTGGTTTATGTTTTATAAGCATTTTTTGTTTTATTGCTTAAATCGCATTTTCTCGACGAGCTGAGCACGTTTTCTGGATGGTGCCTCTCCCGTCACTCTGGTTAGGTTGGCATAGTAAAAAGCGCTCTTGGGGGCTTCAGAGTGCCCAGTTTATCACTGCGCATGCAGAAAAGACCACCTGCAACGTTTGGTTTATGTTTTATAAGCATTTTTAGTTTTATTGCTTAAATCGCATTTTCTCGACGAGCTGAGCACGTTTTCTGGATGGTGCCTCTCCCGTCACTCTGGTTAGGTTGGCAAAGTAAAAAGCGCTCTTCGGTGCTTCAGAGTGCCGAGTTTATCACTGCACATAAAGAAATGACCACCTGCAACGTTTGGTTTATGTTTTATGAGCATTTTTAATTGTATTGCTTAGAGCGCATTTTCTCGACGAGCTGAGCACTATTTCTAGTAAAAAGCGCTCTTGGGTGCTTCAGAGTGCCGGGTTTATCACTGCGCATGCAGAAATGACCACGTGCAACGTTTGGTTTATGTTTTATAAGCATTTTTTGTTTTATTGCTTAAATCGCATTTTCTCGACGAGCTGAGCACGTTTTCTGGATGGTGCCTCTCCCGTCACTCTGGTTAGGTTGGCATAGTAAAAAGCGCTCTTGGGGGCTTCAGAGTGCCCAGTTTATCACTGCGCATGCAGAAATGACCACCTGCAACGTTGGTTTATGTTTTATAAGCATTTTTAGTTTTATTGCTTAAATCGCATTTTCTCGACGAGCTGAGCACGTTTTCTGGATGGTGCCTCTCCCGTCACTCTGGTTAGGTTGGCAAAGTAAAAAGCGCTCTTGGGTGCTTCAGAGTGCCGAGTTTATCACTGCACATAAAGAAATGACCACCTGCAACGTTTGGTTTATGTTTTATGAGCATTTTTAATTGTATTGCTTAGAGCGCATTTTCTCGACGAGCTGAGCACTATTTCTAGTAAAAAGCGCTCTTGGGTGCTTCAGAGTGCCGGGTTTATCACTGCGCATGCAGAAATGACCACCTGCAACGTTTGGTTTATGTTTTATAAGCATTTTTTGTTTTATTGCTTAAATCGCATTTTCTCGACGAGCTGAGCACGTTTTCTGGATGGTGCCTCTCCCGTCACTCTGGTTAGGTTGGCATAGTAAAAAGCGCTCTTGGGGGCTTCAGAGTGCCCAGTTTATCACTGCGCATGCAGAAATGACCACCTGCAACGTTTGGTTTATGTTTTATAAGCATTTTTAGTTTTATTGCTTAAATCGCATTTTCTCGACGAGCTGAGCACGTTTTCTGGATGGTGCCTCTCCCGTCACTCTGGTTAGGTTGGCAAAGTAAAAAGCGCTCTTGGGTGCTTCAGAGTGCCGAGTTTATCACTGCACATAAAGAAATGACCACCTGCAACGTTTGGTTTATGTTTTATGAGCATTTTTAATTGTATTGCTTAGAGCGCATTTTCTCGACGAGCTGAGCACTATTTCTAGTAAAAAGCGCTCTTGGGTGCTTCAGAGTGCCGGGTTTATCACTGCGCATGCAGAAATGACCACCTGCAACGTTTGGTTTATGTTTTATAAGCATTTTTTGTTTTATTGCTTAAATCGCATTTTCTCGACGAGCTGAGCACGTTTTCTGGATGGTGCCTCTCCCGTCACTCTGGTTAGGTTGGCATAGTAAAAAGCGCTCTTGGGGGCTTCAGAGTGCCCAGTTTATCACTGCGCATGCAGAAATGACCACCTGCAACGTTTGGTTTATGTTTTATAAGCATTTTTAGTTTTATTGCTTAAATCGCATTTTCTCGACGAGCTGAGCACGTTTTCTGGATGGTGCCTCTCCCGTCACTCTGGTTAGGTTGGCAAAGTAAAAAGCGCTCTTGGGTGCTTCAGAGTGCCGAGTTTATCACTGCACATAAAGAAATGACCACCTGCAACGTTTGGTTTATGTTTTATGAGCATTTTTAATTGTATTGCTTAGAGCGCATTTTCTCGACGAGCTGAGCACTATTTCTAGTAAAAAGCGCTCTTGGGTGCTTCAGAGTGCCGGGTTTATCACTGCGCATGCAGAAATGACCACCTGCAACGTTTGGTTTATGTTTTATAAGCATTTTTTGTTTTACTGCTTAAATCGCATTTTCTCGACGAGCTGAGCACGTTTTCTGGATGGTGCCTCTCCCGTCACTCTGGTTAGGTTGGCATAGTAAAAAGCGCTCTTGGGGGCTTCAGAGTGCCCAGTTTATCACTGCGCATGCAGAAATGACCACCTGCAACGTTTGGTTTATGTTTTATAAGCATTTTTAGTTTTATTGCTTAAATCGCATTTTCTCGACGAGCTGAGCACGTTTTCTGGATGGTGCCTCTCCCGTCACTCTGGTTAGGTTGGCAAAGTAAAAAGCGCTCTTGGGTGCTTCAGAGTGCCGAGTTTATCACTGCACATAAAGAAATGACCACCTGCAACGTTTGGTTTATGTTTTATGAGCATTTTTAATTGTATTGCTTAGAGCGCATTTTCTCGACGAGCTGAGCACTATTTCTAGTAAAAAGCGCTCTTGGGTGCTTCAGAGTGCCGGGTTTATCACTGCGCATGCAGAAATGACCACCTGCAACGTTTGGTTTATGTTTTATAAGCATTTTTTGTTTTATTGCTTAAATCGCATTTTCTCGACGAGCTGAGCACGTTTTCTGGATGGTGCCTCTCCCGTCACTCTGGTTAGGTTGGCATAGTAAAAAGCGCTCTTGGGGGCTTCAGAGTGCCCAGTTTATCACTGCGCATGCAGAAATGACCACCTGCAACGTTTGGTTTATGTTTTATAAGCATTTTTAGTTTTATTGCTTAAATCGCATTTTCTCGACGAGCTGAGCACGTTTTCTGGATGGTGCCTCTCCCGTCACTCTGGTTAGGTTGGCAAAGTAAAAAGCGCTCTTGGGTGCTTCAGAGTGCCGAGTTTATCACTGCACATAAAGAAATGACCACCTGCAACGTTTGGTTTATGTTTTATGAGCATTTTTAATTGTATTGCTTAGAGCGCATTTTCTCGACGAGCTGAGCACTATTTCTAGTAAAAAGCGCTCTTGGGTGCTTCAGAGTGCCGGGTTTATCACTGCGCATGCAGAAATGACCACCTGCAACGTTTGGTTTATGTTTTATAAGCATTTTTTGTTTTATTGCTTAAATCGCATTTTCTCGACGAGCTGAGCACGTTTTCTGGATGGTGCCTCTCCCGTCACTCTGGTTAGGTTGGCATAGTAAAAAGCGCTCTTGGGGGCTTCAGAGTGCCCAGTTTATCACTGCGCATGCAGAAATGACCACCTGCAACGTTTGGTTTATGTTTTATAAGCATTTTTAGTTTTATTGCTTAAATCGCATTTTCTCGACGAGCTGAGCACGTTTTCTGGATGGTGCCTCTCCCGTCACTCTGGTTAGGTTGGCAAAGTAAAAAGCGCTCTTGGGTGCTTCAGAGTGCCGAGTTTATCACTGCACATAAAGAAATGACCACCTGCAACGTTTGGTTTATGTTTTATGAGCATTTTTAATTGTATTGCTTAGAGCGCATTTTCTCGACGAGCTGAGCACTATTTCTAGTAAAAAGCGCTCTTGGGTGCTTCAGAGTGCCGGGTTTATCACTGCGCATGCAGAAATGACCACCTGCAACGTTTGGTTTATGTTTTATAAGCATTTTTTGTTTTATTGCTTAAATCGCATTTTCTCGACGAGCTGAGCACGTTTTCTGGATGGTGCCTCTCCCGTCACTCTGGTTAGGTTGGCATAGTAAAAAGCGCTCTTGGGGGCTTCAGAGTGCCCAGTTTATCACTGCGCATGCAGAAATGACCACCTGCAACGTTTGGTTTATGTTTTATAAGCATTTTTAGTTTTATTGCTTAAATCGCATTTTCTCGACGAGCTGAGCACGTTTTCTGGATGGTGCCTCTCCCGTCACTCTGGTTAGGTTGGCAAAGTAAAAAGCGCTCTTGGGTGCTTCAGAGTGCCGAGTTTATCACTGCACATAAAGAAATGACCACCTGCAACGTTTGGTTTATGTTTTATGAGCATTTTTAATTGTATTGCTTAGAGCGCATTTTCTCGACGAGCTGAGCACTATTTCTAGTAAAAAGCGCTCTTGGGTGCTTCAGAGTGCCGGGTTTATCACTGCGCATGCAGAAATGACCACCTGCAACGTTTGGTTTATGTTTTATAAGCATTTTTTGTTTTATTGCTTAAATCGCATTTTCTCGACGAGCTGAGCACGTTTTCTGGATGGTGCCTCTCCCGTCACTCTGGTTAGGTTGGCATAGTAAAAAGCGCTCTTGGGGGCTTCAGAGTGCCCAGTTTATCACTGCGCATGCAGAAATGACCACCTGCAACGTTTGGTTTATGTTTTATAAGCATTTTTAGTTTTATTGCTTAAATCGCATTTTCTCGACGAGCTGAGCACGTTTTCTGGATGGTGCCTCTCCCGTCACTCTGGTTAGGTTGGCAAAGTAAAAAGCGCTCTTGGGTGCTTCAGAGTGCCGAGTTTATCACTGCACATAAAGAAATGACCACCTGCAACGTTTGGTTTATGTTTTATGAGCATTTTTAATTGTATTGCTTAGAGCGCATTTTCTCGACGAGCTGAGCACTATTTCTAGTAAAAAGCGCTCTTGGGTGCTTCAGAGTGCCGGGTTTATCACTGCGCATGCAGAAATGACCACCTGCAACGTTTGGTTTATGTTTTATAAGCATTTTTTGTTTTATTGCTTAAATCGCATTTTCTCGACGAGCTGAGCACGTTTTCTGGATGGTGCCTCTCCCGTCACTCTGGTTAGGTTGGCATAGTAAAAAGCGCTCTTGGGGGCTTCAGAGTGCCCAGTTTATCACTGCGCATGCAGAAATGACCACCTGCAACGTTTGGTTTATGTTTTATAAGCATTTTTAGTTTTATTGCTTAAATCGCATTTTCTCGACGAGCTGAGCACGTTTTCTGGATGGTGCCTCTCCCGTCACTCTGGTTAGGTTGGCAAAGTAAAAAGCGCTCTTGGGTGCTTCAGAGTGCCGAGTTTATCACTGCACATAAAGAAATGACCACCTGCAACGTTTGGTTTATGTTTTATGAGCATTTTTAATTGTATTGCTTAGAGCGCATTTTCTCGACGAGCTGAGCACTATTTCTAGTAAAAAGCGCTCTTGGGTGCTTCAGAGTGCCGGGTTTATCACTGCGCATGCAGAAATGACCACCTGCAACGTTTGGTTTATGTTTTATAAGCATTTTTTGTTTTATTGCTTAAATCGCATTTTCTCGACGAGCTGAGCACGTTTTCTGGATGGTGCCTCTCCCGTCACTCTGGTTAGGTTGGCATAGTAAAAAGCGCTCTTGGGGGCTTCAGAGTGCCCAGTTTATCACTGCGCATGCAGAAATGACCACCTGCAACGTTTGGTTTATGTTTTATAAGCATTTTTAGTTTTATTGCTTAAATCGCATTTTCTCGACGAGCTGAGCACGTTTTCTGGATGGTGCCTCTCCCGTCACTCTGGTTAGGTTGGCAAAGTAAAAAGCGCTCTTGGGTGCTTCAGAGTGCCGAGTTTATCACTGCACATAAAGAAATGACCACCTGCAACGTTTGGTTTATGTTTTATGAGCATTTTTAATTGTATTGCTTAGAGCGCATTTTCTCGACGAGCTGAGCACTATTTCTAGTAAAAAGCGCTCTTGGGTGCTTCAGAGTGCCGGGTTTATCACTGCGCATGCAGAAATGACCACCTGCAACGTTTGGTTTATGTTTTATAAGCATTTTTTGTTTTATTGCTTAAATCGCATTTTCTCGACGAGCTGAGCACGTTTTCTGGATGGTGCCTCTCCCGTCACTCTGGTTAGGTTGGCATAGTAAAAAGCGCTCTTGGGGGCTTCAGAGTGCCCAGTTTATCACTGCGCATGCAGAAATGACCACCTGCAACGTTTGGTTTATGTTTTATAAGCATTTTTAGTTTTATTGCTTAAATCGCATTTTCTCGACGAGCTGAGCACGTTTTCTGGATGGTGCCTCTCCCGTCACTCTGGTTAGGTTGGCAAAGTAAAAAGCGCTCTTGGGTGCTTCAGAGTGCCGAGTTTATCACTGCACATAAAGAAATGACCACCTGCAACGTTTGGTTTATGTTTTATGAGCATTTTTAATTGTATTGCTTAGAGCGCATTTTCTCGACGAGCTGAGCACTATTTCTAGTAAAAAGCGCTCTTGGGTGCTTCAGAGTGCCGGGTTTATCACTGCGCATGCAGAAATGACCACCTGCAACGTTTGGTTTATGTTTTATGAGCATTTTAATTGTATTGCTTAGAGCGCATTTTCTCGACGAGCTGAGCACTATTTCTAGTAAAAAGCGCTCTTGGGTGCTTCAGAGTGCCGGGTTTATCACTGCGCATGCAGAAATGACCACCTGCAACGTTTGGTTTATGTTTTATAAGCATTTTTTGTTTTATTGCTTAAATCGCATTTTCTCGACGAGCTGAGCACGTTTTCTGGATGGTGCCTCTCCCGTCACTCTGGTTAGGTTGGCATAGTAAAAAGCGCTCTTGGGGGCTTCAGAGTGCCCAGTTTATCACTGCGCATGCAGAAATGACCACCTGCAACGTTTGGTTTATGTTTTATAAGCATTTTTAGTTTTATTGCTTAAATCGCATTTTCTCGACGAGCTGAGCACGTTTTCTGGATGGTGCCTCTCCCGTCACTCTGGTTAGGTTGGCAAAGTAAAAAGCGCTCTTGGGTGCTTCAGAGTGCCGAGTTTATCACTGCACATAAAGAAATGACCACCTGCAACGTTTGGTTTATGTTTTATGAGCATTTTTAATTGTATTGCTTAGAGCGCATTTTCTCGACGAGCTGAGCACTATTTCTAGTAAAAGCGCTCTTGGGTGCTTCAGAGTGCCGGGTTTATCACTGCGCATGCAGAAATGACCACCTGCAACGTTTGGTTTATGTTTTATAAGCATTTTTAGTTTTATTGCTTAAATCGCATTTTCTCGACGAGCTGAGCACGTTTTCTGGATGGTGCCTCTCCCGTCACTCTGGTTAGGTTGGCATAGTAAAAAGCGCTCTTGGGGGCTTCAGAGTGCCCAGTTTATCACTGCGCATGCAGAAATGACCACCTGCAACGTTTGGTTTATGTTTTATAAGCATTTTTAGTTTTATTGCTTAAATCGCATTTTCTCGACGAGCTGAGCACGTTTTCTGGATGGTGCCTCTCCCGTCACTCTGGTTAGGTTGGCAAAGTAAAAAGCGCTCTTGGGTGCTTCAGAGTGCCGAGTTTATCACTGCACAATGAAGAAATGACCACCTGCAACGTTTGGTTTATGTTTTATGAGCATTTTTAATTGTATTGCTTAGAGCGCATTTTCTCGACGAGCTGAGCACGTTTTCTAGTTAAAAGCGCTCTTGGGTGCTTCAGAGTGCCCAGTTTATCACTGCGCATGCAGAAATGACCACCTGCAACGTTTGGTTTATTTTTTATAAGCATTTTTAGTTGTATTGCTTAAATCGCATTTTCTCGACGAGCTGAGCACGTTTTCTGGATGGTGCCTCTCCCGTCACTCTTGTTAGGTTGGCAAAGTAAAAAGCGCTCTTGGGTGCTTCAGAGTGCCGAGTTTATCACTGCACATGAAGAAATGACCACCTGCAACGTTTGGTTTATGTTTTATAAGCATTTTTAGTTTTATTGCTTAAATCGCATTTTCTCGACGAGCTGAGCACGTTTTCTGGATGGTGCCTCTCCCGTCACTCTGGTTAGGTTGGAAAAGTAAAAAGCGCTCTTGGGTGCTTCAGAGTGCCGAGTTTATCACTGCACATGAAGAAATGACCACCTGCAACGTTTGGTTTATGTTTTATGAGCATTTTTAATTGTATTGCTTAGAGCGCATTTTCTCGACGAGCTGAGCACGTTTTCTAGTTAAAAGCGCTCTTGGGTGCTTCAGAGTGCCGAGTTTATCACTGCACATGAAGAAATGACCACCTGCAACGTTTGGTTTATGTTTTATAAGCATTTTTAATTGTATTGCTTAGAGTGCATTTTCTCGACGAGCTGAGCACGTTTTCTAGTAAAAAGCGCTCTTGGGTGCTTCAGAGTGCCGAGTTGAGTGCGTGGTTTAGCGTCCGCCCCCGGTCCCTTATGGGACCCTATTTGGCCCGCGGACCGGCTGGCGGGAGCCTGTCCGCCCTCCGAGCACTCCTGCCGGGCGTGGGTTAGAGACCGCGCCCGGTCACTTATGGGACCCTAATTGGCCCGCGGACCGGCTGGCGGTACCTTCGTGAATGCCTATCCGCCCTCCGAGCACTCCTGCCGGGCCTGAGTTAGAGACCGCGCCCGGTCCCTTACGGGACCCTAATTGGCCCGCGGACCGGCTGGCGGTACCTCCGTGAATGCCTATCCGCCCTCCGAGCACTCCTGCCGGGCGTGAGTTAGAGACCGTGCCCGGTCACTTATGGGACCCTAAATGGCCCGCGGACCGGCTGCCGGTACATCCGTGAAAGCCTATCCGCCCTCCGAGCACTCCTGCCGGGCGTGAGTTAGAGACCGCGCACGGTCACTTATGGGACCCTAAATGGCCCGCGGACCGGCTGGCGGTACCTCCGTGAATGCCTATCCGCCCTCCGAGCACTCCTGCCGGGCCTGAGTTAGAGACCGCGCCCGGTCAGTTATGGGACCCTAAATGGCCCGCGGACCCGCTGGCGGGACCTCCGTGAATGCCTATCCGCCCTACGAGCACTCCTGCCGGGCCTGAGTTCGAGACCGCGCACGGTCACTTATGGGACCTTAAATGGCCCGCGGACAGGCTGGCGGGACCTCCGTGAAAGCCTATCCGCCTTCCGAGCTCTCATGCCTGGCGTGGGTTAGCGTCCGCGCCCGGTCCCTTATGGAACCCTATTTGGCCCGCGGACCTGCTGGCGGGGCTTCCGTGAAAGCCTATACGCCTTCCGAGCGCTCTTGCCGGGCGTGAGTTAGCGTCCGCGCCCGGTCGCCTCACGTCACTCTGGTTAAGTTGGCATAGTAAAAAGCGCTCTTGGGTCCTTCAGAGTGCGGAGTTTATCACTGCGCATGAAGAAATGACAACCTGCAACGTTTGGTTTATGTTTTATAAGCATTTTTAGTTTTATTGCTTAAATCGCATTTTCTCGACGAGCTGAGCACGTTTTCTGGATGGTGCCTCTCCCGTCACTCTGGTTAGGTTGGCAAAGTAAAAAGCGCTCTTGGGTGCTTCAGAGTGCCGAGTTTATCACTGCACATGAAGAAATGACCACCTGCAACGTTTGGTTTATGTTTTATGAGCATTTTTAATTGTATTGCTTAGAGCGCATTTTCTCGACGAGCTGAGCACGTTTTCTAGTTAAAAGCGCTCTTGGGTGCTTCAGAGTGCCCAGTTTATCACTGCGCATGCAGAAATGACCACCTGCAACGTTTGGTTTATGTTTTATAAGCATTTTTAGTTTTATTGCTTAAATCGCATTTTCTCGACGAGCTGAGCACGTTTTCTGGATGGTGCCTCTCCCGTCACTCTGGTTAGGTTGGCATAGTAAAAAGTGCTCTTGGGGGCTTCAGAGTGCCGAGTTATCACTGCGCATGCAGAAATGACCACCTGCAACGTTTGGTTTATGTTTTATAAGCATTTTTAGTTTTATTGCTTAAATCGCATTTTCTCGACGAGCTGAGCACGTTTTCTGGATGGTGCCTCTCCCGTCACTCTGGTTAGGTTGGCAAAGTAAAAAGTGCTCTTGGGTGCTTCAGAGTGCCGAGTTTATCACTGCGCATGAAGAAATGACCACCTGCAACGTTTGGTTTATGTTTTATAAGCATTTTTAATTGTATTGCTTAGAGCGCATTTTCTCGACGAGCTGAGCACGTTTTCTAGTAAAAAGCGCTCTTGGGTGCTTCAGAGTGCCGAGTTTATCACTGCGCATGCAGAAATGACCACCTGCAACGTTTGGTTTATGTTTTATAAGCATTTTTTGTTTTATTGCTTAAATCGCATTTTCTCGACGAGCTGAGCACGTTTTCTGGATGGTGCCTCTCCCGTCACTCTGGTTAGGTTGGCATAGTAAAAAGTGCTCTTGGGGGCTTCAGAGTGCCCAGTTTATCACTGCGCATGCAGAAATGACCACCTGCAACGTTTGGTTTATGTTTTATAAGCATTTTTAGTTTTATTGCTTAAATCGCATTTTCTCGACGAGCTGAGCACGTTTTCTGGATGGTGCCTCTCCCGTCACTCTGGTTAGGGTTAGGGTTAGGGTTAGGGTTAGGCATTCACGGAGGTACCGCCAGCCGGTCCGCGGGCCATTTAGGGTCCCATAAGTGACCGTGCGCGGTCTCTAACTCACGCCCGGCAGGAGTGCTCGGAGGGCGGATAGGCTTTCACGGATGTACCGGCAGCCGGTCCGCGGGCCATTTAGGGTCCCATAAGTGACCGGGCACGGTCTCTAACTCACGCCCGGCAGGAGTGCTCGGAGGGCGGATAGGCATTCACGGAGGTACCGCCAGCCGGTCCGCGGGCCAATTAGGGTCCCGTAAGGGACCGGGCGCGGTCTCTAACTCAGGCCCGGCAGGAGTGCTCGGAGGGCGGATAGGCATTCACGAAGGTACCGCCAGCCGGTCCGCGGGCCAATTAGGGTCCCATAAGTGACCGGGCGCGGTCTCTAACCCACGCCCGGCAGGAGTGCTCGGAGGCCGGACAGGCTCCCGCCAGCCGGTCCGCGGGCCAAATAGGGTCCCATAAGGGACCGGGGGCGGACGCTAAACCACGCACTCAACTCGGCACTCTGAAGCACCCAAGAGCGCTTTTTACTAGAAAACGTGCTCAGCTCGTCGAGAAAATGCACTCTAAGCAATACAATTAAAAATGCTTAAAAAACATAAACCAAACGTTGCAGGTGGTCATTTCTTCATGTGCAGTGATAAACTCGGCACTCTGAAGCACCCAAGAGCGCTTTTAACTAGAAAACGTGCTCAGCTCGTCGAGAAAATGCGCTCTAAGCAATACAATTACAAATGCTCATAAAACATAAACCAAACGTTGCAGGTGGTCATTTCTTCATGTGCAGTGATAAACTCGGCACTCTGAAGCACCCAAGAGCGCTTTTTACTTATCCAACCTAACCAGAGTGACGGGAGAGGCACCATCCAGAAAACGTGCTCAGCTCGTCGAGAAAATGCGATTTAAGCAATAAAACTAAAAATGCTTATAAAACATAAACCAAACGTTGCAGGTGGTCATTTCTTCATGTGCAGTGATAAACTCGGCACTCTGAAGCACCCAAGAGCGCTTTTTACTTTGCCAACCTAACAAGAGTGACGGGAGAGGCACCATCCAGAAAACGTGCTCAGCTCGTCGAGAAAATGCGATTTAAGCAATACAACTAAAAATGCTTATAAAAAATAAACCAAACGTTGCAGGTGGTCATTTCTGCATGCGCAGTGATAAACTGGGCACTCTGAAGCACCCAAGAGCGCTTTTAACTAGAAAACGTGCTCAGCTCGTCGAGAAAATGCGCTCTAAGCAATACAATTAAAAATGCTCATAAAACATAAACCAAACGTTGCAGGTGGTCATTTCTTCATTGTGCAGTGATAAACTCGGCACTCTGAAGCACCCAAG
>NW_023590211.1:0-36733 GCF_901709675.1 Syngnathus acus
TTTGCCAACCTAACCAGAGTGACGGGAGAGGCACCATCCAGAAAACGTGCTCAGCTCGTCGAGAAAATGCGATTTAAGCAATAAAACTAAAAATGCTTATAAAACATAAACCAAACGTTGCAGGTGGTCATTTCTGCATGCGCAGTGATAAACTGGGCACTCTGAAGCCCCCAAGAGCGCTTTTTACTATGCCAACCTAACCAGAGTGACGGGAGAGGCACCATCCAGAAAACGTGCTCAGCTCGTCGAGAAAATGCGATTTAAGCAATAAAACAAAAAATGCTTATAAAACATAAACCAAACGTTGCAGGTGGTCATTTCTGCATGCGCAGTGATAAACCCGGCACTCTGAAGCACCCAAGAGCGCTTTTTACTAGAAATAGTGCTCAGCTCGTCGAGAAAATGCGCTCTAAGCAATACAATTAAAAATGCTCATAAAACATAAACCAAACGTTGCAGGTGGTCATTTCTTTATGTGCAGTGATAAACTCGGCACTCTGAAGCACCCAAGAGCGCTTTTTACTTTGCCAACCTAACCAGAGTGACGGGAGAGGCACCATCCAGAAAACGTGCTCAGCTCGTCGAGAAAAAGCGATTTAAGCAATAAAACTAAAAATGCTTATAAAACATAAACCAAACGTTGCAGGTTGTCATGTCTTCATGCGCAGTGATAAACTCCGCACTCTGAAGGACCCAAGAGCGCTTTTACTATGCCAACTTAACCACAGTGACGTGAGGCGACCGGGCGCGGACGCTAACTCACGCCCGGCAAGAGCGCTCGGAAGGCGAATAGGCTTTCACGGAGCTCCCGCCAGCCGGTCCGCGGGCCATTTAGGGTCCCATAAGTGACCGGGCGCGGTCTCGAACTCACGCCCGGCAGGAGTGCTCGGAGGGCGGATAGGCTTTCACGGTGTACCGCCAGCCGGTCCGCGGGCCATTTAGGGTACCATAAGTGACCGGGCGCGGTCTCTAACTCAGGCCCGGAGGAGCTCGGACGGCGGATAGGCATTCACGGAGGTAATAAAAATGCTTATAAAACATAAACCAAACGTTGCAGGTGTCATTTCTGCATGCGCAGTGATAAACCCGGCACTCTGAAGCACCCAAGAGCGCTTTTTACTAGAAATAGTGCTCAGCTCGTCGAGAAAATGCGCTCTAAGCAATACAATTAAAAATGCTCATAAAACATAAACCAAACGTTGCAGGTGGTCATTTCTTTATGTGCAGTGATAAACTCGGCACTCTGAAGCACCCAAGAGCGCTTTTTACTTTGCCAACCTAACCAGAGTGACGGGAGAGGCACCATCCAGAAAACGTGCTCAGCTCGTCGAGAAAATGCGATTTAAGCAATAAAACTAAAAAATGCTTATAAAACATAAACCAAACGTTGCAGGTGGTCATTTCTGCATGCGCAGTGATAAACTGGGCACTCTGAAGCCCCCAAGAGCGCTTTTTACTATGCCAACCTAACCAGAGTGACGGGAGAGGCACCATCCAGAAAACGTGCTCAGCTCGTCGAGAAAATGCGATTTAAGCAATAAAACAAAAAATGCTTATAAAACATAAACCAAACGTTGCAGGTGGTCATTTCTGCATGCGCAGTGATAAACCCGGCACTCTGAAGCACCCAAGAGCGCTTTTTACTAGAAATAGTGCTCAGCTCGTCGAGAAAATGCGCTCTAAGCAATACAATTAAAAATGCTCATAAAACATAAACCAAACGTTGCAGGTGGTCATTTCTTTATGTGCAGTGATAAACTCGGCACTCTGAAGCACCCAAGAGCGCTTTTTACTTTGCCAACCTAACCAGAGTGACGGGAGAGGCACCATCCAGAAAACGTGCTCAGCTCGTCGAGAAAATGCGATTTAAGCAATAAAACTAAAAATGCTTATAAAACATAAACCAAACGTTGCAGGTGGTCATTTCTGCATGCGCAGTGATAAACTGGGCACTCTGAAGCCCCCAAGAGCGCTTTTTACTATGCCAACCTAACCAGAGTGACGGGAGAGGCACCATCCAGAAAACGTGCTCAGCTCGTCGAGAAAATGCGATTTAAGCAATAAAACAAAAAATGCTTATAAAACATAAACCAAACGTTGCAGGTGGTCATTTCTGCATGCGCAGTGATAAACCCGGCACTCTGAAGCACCCAAGAGCGCTTTTTACTAGAAATAGTGCTCAGCTCGTCGAGAAAATGCGCTCTAAGCAATACAATTAAAAATGCTCATAAAACATAAACCAAACGTTGCAGGTGGTCATTTCTTTATGTGCAGTGATAAACTCGGCACTCTGAAGCACCCAAGAGCGCTTTTTACTTTGCCAACCTAACCAGAGTGACGGGAGAGGCACCATCCAGAAAACGTGCTCAGCTCGTCGAGAAAATGCGATTTAAGCAATAAAACTAAAAATGCTTATAAAACATAAACCAAACGTTGCAGGTGGTCATTTCTGCATGCGCAGTGATAAACTGGGCACTCTGAAGCCCCCAAGAGCGCTTTTTACTATGCCAACCTAACCAGAGTGACGGGAGAGGCACCATCCAGAAAACGTGCTCAGCTCGTCGAGAAAATGCGATTTAAGCAATAAAACAAAAAATGCTTATAAAACATAAACCAAACGTTGCAGGTGGTCATTTCTGCATGCGCAGTGATAAACCCGGCACTCTGAAGCACCCAAGAGCGCTTTTTACTAGAAATAGTGCTCAGCTCGTCGAGAAAATGCGCTCTAAGCAATACAATTAAAAATGCTCATAAAACATAAACCAAACGTTGCAGGTGGTCATTTCTTTATGTGCAGTGATAAACTCGGCACTCTGAAGCACCCAAGAGCGCTTTTTACTTTGCCAACCTAACCAGAGTGACGGGAGAGGCACCATCCAGAAAACGTGCTCAGCTCGTCGAGAAAATGCGATTTAAGCAATAAAACTAAAAATGCTTATAAAACATAAACCAAACGTTGCAGGTGGTCATTTCTGCATGCGCAGTGATAAACTGGGCACTCTGAAGCCCCCAAGAGCGCTTTTTACTATGCCAACCTAACCAGAGTGACGGGAGAGGCACCATCCAGAAAACGTGCTCAGCTCGTCGAGAAAATGCGATTTAAGCAATAAAACAAAAAATGCTTATAAAACATAAACCAAACGTTGCAGGTGGTCATTTCTGCATGCGCAGTGATAAACCCGGCACTCTGAAGCACCCAAGAGCGCTTTTTACTAGAAATAGTGCTCAGCTCGTCGAGAAAATGCGCTCTAAGCAATACAATTAAAAATGCTCATAAAACATAAACCAAACGTTGCAGGTGGTCATTTCTTTATGTGCAGTGATAAACTCGGCACTCTGAAGCACCCAAGAGCGCTTTTTACTTTGCCAACCTAACCAGAGTGACGGGAGAGGCACCATCCAGAAAACGTGCTCAGCTCGTCGAGAAAATGCGATTTAAGCAATAAAACTAAAAATGCTTATAAAACATAAACCAAACGTTGCAGGTTGTCATTTCTTCATGCGCAGTGATAAACTCCGCACTCTGAAGGACCCAAGAGCGCTTTTTACTATGCCAACTTAACCACAGTGACGTGAGGCGACCGGGCGCGGACGCTAACTCACGCCCGGCAAGAGCGCTCGGAAGGCGGATAGGCTTTCACGGAAGCCCCGCCAGCAGGTCCGCGGGCCATTTAGGGTCCCATAAGTGACCGTGCGCGGTCTCTAACTCACGCCCGGCAGGAGTGCTCGGAGGGCGGATAGGCTTTCACGGAGGTACCGCCAGCCGGTCCGCGGGCTATTTAGGGTCCCATAACTGACCGGGCGCGGTCTCAAACCCACGCCCGGCAGGAGTGCTCGGAGGGCGGATAGGCATTCACGGAGGTCCCGCCAGCCGGTCCGCGGGCTATTTAGGGTCCCATAACTGACCGGGCGCGGTCTCAAACTCAGGCCCGGCAGGAGTGCTCGGAGGGCGGATAGGCATTCACGGAAGTCCCGCCAGCCGGTCCGCGGGCTATTTAGGGTCCCATAACTGACCGGGCGCGGTCTCAAACTCAGGCCCGGCAGGAGTGCTCGGAGGGCGGATAGGCATTCACGGAGGTCCCGCCAGCCGGTCCGCGGGCTATTTAGGGTCCCATAACTGACCGGGCGCGGTCTCTAACCCACGCCCGGCAGGAGTGCTCGGAGGGCGGATAGGCATTCACGGAGGTCCCGCCAGCCGGTCCGCGGGCCATTCAGGGTCCCATACATGACCGGGCGCGGTCTCTAACCCACGCCCGGCGGGAGTGCTCGGAGGGCGGATAGGCATCCACGGACGTCCCGCCAGCCGGTCCGCGGGCCATTCAGGGTCCCATACATGACCGGGCGCGGTCTCGAACTCAGGCCCGGCAGGAGTGCTCGGAGGGCGGATAGGCATTCACGGAGGTACCGCCAGCAGGTCCGCGGGCCATTTAGGGTCCCATAAGTGACCGGGCGCGGTCTCGAACTCACGCCCGGCAGGAGTGCTCGGAGGGCGGATAGGCTTTCACGGTGGTACCGCCAGCCGGTCCGCGGGCCATTTAGGGTCCCATAAGTGACCGGGCGCGGTCTCTAACCCACGCCCGGCAGGAGTGCTCGGAGGGCGGACAGGCTTTCACGGAGCTCCCGCCAGCCGGTCCGCGGGCCATTTAGGGTCCCATAAGTGACCGGGCGCGGTCTCGAACTCACGCCCGGCAGGAGTGCTCGGAGGGCGGATAGGCTTTCACGGTGGTACCGCCAGCCGGTCCGCGGGCCATTTAGGGTCCCATAAGTGACCGGGCGCGGTCTCTAACTCAGGCCCGGCAGGAGTGCTCGGACGGCGGATAGGCATTCACGGAGGTACCGCCAGCCGGTCCGCGGGCCAATTAGGGTCCCATAAGTGACCGGGCGCGGTCTCTAACCCACGCCCGGCAGGAGTGCTCGGAGGGCGGACAGGCTTTCACGGAGCTCCCGCCAGCCGGTCCGCGGGCCAAATAGGGTCCCATAAGGGACCGGGGGCGGACGCTAAACCACGCACTCAACTCGGCACTCTGAAGCACCCAAGAGCGCTTTTTACTAGAAAACGTGCTCAGCTCGTCGAGAAAATGCACTCTAAGCAATACAATTAAAAATGCTTATAAAACATAAACCAAACGTTGCAGGTGGTCATTTCTTCATGCGCAGTGATAAACTCGGCACTCTGAAGCACCCAAGAGCGCTTTTTACTTTGCCAACCTAACCAGAGTGACGGGAGAGGCACCATCCAGAAAACGTGCTCAGCTCGTCGAGAAAATGCGATTTAAGCAATAAAACTAAAAATGCTTATAAAACATAAACCAAACGTTGCAGGTGGTCATTTCTGCATGCGCAGTGATAAACTGGGCACTCTGAAGCCCCCAAGAGCACTTTTTACTATGCCAACCTAACCAGAGTGACGGGAGAGGCACCATCCAGAAAACGTGCTCAGCTCGTCGAGAAAATGCGATTTAAGCAATAAAACAAAAAATGCTTATAAAACATAAACCAAACGTTGCAGGTGGTCATTTCTGCATGCGCAGTGATAAACCCGGCACTCTGAAGCACCCAAGAGCGCTTTTTACTAGAAATAGTGCTCAGCTCGTCGAGAAAATGCGCTCTAAGCAATACAATTAAAAATGCTCATAAAACATAAACCAAACGTTGCAGGTGGTCATTTCTTTATGTGCAGTGATAAACTCGGCACTCTGAAGCACCCAAGAGCGCTTTTTACTTTGCCAACCTAACCAGAGTGACGGGAGAGGCACCATCCAGAAAACGTGCTCAGCTCGTCGAGAAAATGCGATTTAAGCAATAAAACTAAAAATGCTTATAAAACATAAACCAAACGTTGCAGGTGGTCATTTCTGCATGCGCAGTGATAAACTGGGCACTCTGAAGCCCCCAAGAGCGCTTTTTACTATGCCAACCTAACCAGAGTGACGGGAGAGGCACCATCCAGAAAACGTGCTCAGCTCGTCGAGAAAATGCGATTTAAGCAATAAAACAAAAAATGCTTATAAAACATAAACCAAACGTTGCAGGTGGTCATTTCTGCATGCGCAGTGATAAACCCGGCACTCTGAAGCACCCAAGAGCGCTTTTTACTAGAAATAGTGCTCAGCTCGTCGAGAAAATGCGCTCTAAGCAATACAATTAAAAATGCTCATAAAACATAAACCAAACGTTGCAGGTGGTCATTTCTTTATGTGCAGTGATAAACTCGGCACTCTGAAGCACCCAAGAGCGCTTTTTACTTTGCCAACCTAACCAGAGTGACGGGAGAGGCACCATCCAGAAAACGTGCTCAGCTCGTCGAGAAAATGCGATTTAAGCAATAAAACTAAAAATGCTTATAAAACATAAACCAAACGTTGCAGGTGGTCATTTCTGCATGCGCAGTGATAAACTGGGCACTCTGAAGCCCCCAAGAGCGCTTTTTACTATGCCAACCTAACCAGAGTGACGGGAGAGGCACCATCCAGAAAACGTGCTCAGCTCGTCGAGAAAATGCGATTTAAGCAATAAAACTAAAAATGCTTATAAAACATAAACCAAACGTTGCAGGTGGTCATTTCTGCATGCGCAGTGATAAACTGGGCACTCTGAAGCCCCCAAGAGCGCTTTTTACTATGCCAACCTAACCAGAGTGACGGGAGAGGCACCATCCAGAAAACGTGCTCAGCTCGTCGAGAAAATGCGATTTAAGCAATAAAACAAAAAATGCTTATAAAACATAAACCAAACGTTGCAGGTGGTCATTTCTGCATGCGCAGTGATAAACCCGGCACTCTGAAGCACCCAAGAGCGCTTTTTACTAGAAATAGTGCTCAGCTCGTCGAGAAAATGCGCTCTAAGCAATACAATTAAAAATGCTCATAAAACATAAACCAAACGTTGCAGGTGGTCATTTCTTTATGTGCAGTGATAAACTCGGCACTCTGAAGCACCCAAGAGCGCTTTTTACTTTGCCAACCTAACCAGAGTGACGGGAGAGGCACCATCCAGAAAACGTGCTCAGCTCGTCGAGAAAATGCGATTTAAGCAATAAAACTAAAAATGCTTATAAAACATAAACCAAACGTTGCAGGTGGTCATTTCTGCATGCGCAGTGATAAACTGGGCACTCTGAAGCCCCCAAGAGCGCTTTTTACTATGCCAACCTAACCAGAGTGACGGGAGAGGCACCATCCAGAAAACGTGCTCAGCTCGTCGAGAAAATGCGATTTAAGCAATAAAACAAAAAATGCTTATAAAACATAAACCAAACGTTGCAGGTGGTCATTTCTGCATGCGCAGTGATAAACCCGGCACTCTGAAGCACCCAAGAGCGCTTTTTACTAGAAATAGTGCTCAGCTCGTCGAGAAAATGCGCTCTAAGCAATACAATTAAAAATGCTCATAAAACATAAACCAAACGTTGCAGGTGGTCATTTCTTTATGTGCAGTGATAAACTCGGCACTCTGAAGCACCCAAGAGCGCTTTTTACTTTGCCAACCTAACCAGAGTGACGGGAGAGGCACCATCCAGAAAACGTGCTCAGCTCGTCGAGAAAATGCGATTTAAGCAATAAAACTAAAAATGCTTATAAAACATAAACCAAACGTTGCAGGTGGTCATTTCTGCATGCGCAGTGATAAACTGGGCACTCTGAAGCCCCCAAGAGCGCTTTTTACTATGCCAACCTAACCAGAGTGACGGGAGAGGCACCATCCAGAAAACGTGCTCAGCTCGTCGAGAAAATGCGATTTAAGCAATAAAACAAAAAATGCTTATAAAACATAAACCAAACGTTGCAGGTGGTCATTTCTGCATGCGCAGTGATAAACCCGGCACTCTGAAGCACCCAAGAGCGCTTTTTACTAGAAATAGTGCTCAGCTCGTCGAGAAAATGCGCTCTAAGCAATACAATTAAAAATGCTCATAAAACATAAACCAAACGTTGCAGGTGGTCATTTCTTTATGTGCAGTGATAAACTCGGCACTCTGAAGCACCCAAGAGCGCTTTTTACTTTGCCAACCTAACCAGAGTGACGGGAGAGGCACCATCCAGAAAACGTGCTCAGCTCGTCGAGAAAATGCGATTTAAGCAATAAAACTAAAAATGCTTATAAAACATAAACCAAACGTTGCAGGTGGTCATTTCTGCATGCGCAGTGATAAACTGGGCACTCTGAAGCCCCCAAGAGCGCTTTTTACTATGCCAACCTAACCAGAGTGACGGGAGAGGCACCATCCAGAAAACGTGCTCAGCTCGTCGAGAAAATGCGATTTAAGCAATAAAACAAAAAATGCTTATAAAACATAAACCAAACGTTGCAGGTGGTCATTTCTGCATGCGCAGTGATAAACCCGGCACTCTGAAGCACCCAAGAGCGCTTTTTACTAGAAATAGTGCTCAGCTCGTCGAGAAAATGCGCTCTAAGCAATACAATTAAAAATGCTCATAAAACATAAACCAAACGTTGCAGGTGGTCATTTCTTTATGTGCAGTGATAAACTCGGCACTCTGAAGCACCCAAGAGCGCTTTTTACTTTGCCAACCTAACCAGAGTGACGGGAGAGGCACCATCCAGAAAACGTGCTCAGCTCGTCGAGAAAATGCGATTTAAGCAATAAAACTAAAAATGCTTATAAAACATAAACCAAACGTTGCAGGTGGTCATTTCTGCATGCGCAGTGATAAACTGGGCACTCTGAAGCCCCCAAGAGCGCTTTTTACTATGCCAACCTAACCAGAGTGACGGGAGAGGCACCATCCAGAAAACGTGCTCAGCTCGTCGAGAAAATGCGATTTAAGCAATAAAACAAAAAATGCTTATAAAACATAAACCAAACGTTGCAGGTGGTCATTTCTGCATGCGCAGTGATAAACCCGGCACTCTGAAGCACCCAAGAGCGCTTTTTACTAGAAATAGTGCTCAGCTCGTCGAGAAAATGCGCTCTAAGCAATACAATTAAAAATGCTCATAAAACATAAACCAAACGTTGCAGGTGGTCATTTCTTTATGTGCAGTGATAAACTCGGCACTCTGAAGCACCCAAGAGCGCTTTTTACTTTGCCAACCTAACCAGAGTGACGGGAGAGGCACCATCCAGAAAACGTGCTCAGCTCGTCGAGAAAATGCGATTTAAGCAATAAAACTAAAAATGCTTATAAAACATAAACCAAACGTTGCAGGTGGTCATTTCTGCATGCGCAGTGATAAACTGGGCACTCTGAAGCCCCCAAGAGCGCTTTTTACTATGCCAACCTAACCAGAGTGACGGGAGAGGCACCATCCAGAAAACGTGCTCAGCTCGTCGAGAAAATGCGATTTAAGCAATAAAACAAAAAATGCTTATAAAACATAAACCAAACGTTGCAGGTGGTCATTTCTGCATGCGCAGTGATAAACCCGGCACTCTGAAGCACCCAAGAGCGCTTTTTACTAGAAATAGTGCTCAGCTCGTCGAGAAAATGCGCTCTAAGCAATACAATTAAAAATGCTCATAAAACATAAACCAAACGTTGCAGGTGGTCATTTCTTTATGTGCAGTGATAAACTCGGCACTCTGAAGCACCCAAGAGCGCTTTTTACTTTGCCAACCTAACCAGAGTGACGGGAGAGGCACCATCCAGAAAACGTGCTCAGCTCGTCGAGAAAATGCGATTTAAGCAATAAAACTAAAAATGCTTATAAAACATAAACCAAACGTTGCAGGTGGTCATTTCTGCATGCGCAGTGATAAACTGGGCACTCTGAAGCCCCCAAGAGCGCTTTTTACTATGCCAACCTAACCAGAGTGACGGGAGAGGCACCATCCAGAAAACGTGCTCAGCTCGTCGAGAAAATGCGATTTAAGCAATAAAACAAAAAATGCTTATAAAACATAAACCAAACGTTGCAGGTGGTCATTTCTGCATGCGCAGTGATAAACCCGGCACTCTGAAGCACCCAAGAGCGCTTTTTACTAGAAATAGTGCTCAGCTCGTCGAGAAAATGCGCTCTAAGCAATACAATTAAAAATGCTCATAAAACATAAACCAAACGTTGCAGGTGGTCATTTCTTTATGTGCAGTGATAAACTCGGCACTCTGAAGCACCCAAGAGCGCTTTTTACTTTGCCAACCTAACCAGAGTGACGGGAGAGGCACCATCCAGAAAACGTGCTCAGCTCGTCGAGAAAATGCGATTTAAGCAATAAAACTAAAAATGCTTATAAAACATAAACCAAACGTTGCAGGTGGTCATTTCTGCATGCGCAGTGATAAACTGGGCACTCTGAAGCCCCCAAGAGCGCTTTTTACTATGCCAACCTAACCAGAGTGACGGGAGAGGCACCATCCAGAAAACGTGCTCAGCTCGTCGAGAAAATGCGATTTAAGCAATAAAACAAAAAATGCTTATAAAACATAAACCAAACGTTGCAGGTGGTCATTTCTGCATGCGCAGTGATAAACCCGGCACTCTGAAGCACCCAAGAGCGCTTTTTACTAGAAATAGTGCTCAGCTCGTCGAGAAAATGCGCTCTAAGCAATACAATTAAAAATGCTCATAAAACATAAACCAAACGTTGCAGGTGGTCATTTCTTTATGTGCAGTGATAAACTCGGCACTCTGAAGCACCCAAGAGCGCTTTTTACTTTGCCAACCTAACCAGAGTGACGGGAGAGGCACCATCCAGAAAACGTGCTCAGCTCGTCGAGAAAATGCGATTTAAGCAATAAAACTAAAAATGCTTATAAAACATAAACCAAACGTTGCAGGTGGTCATTTCTGCATGCGCAGTGATAAACTGGGCACTCTGAAGCCCCCAAGAGCGCTTTTTACTATGCCAACCTAACCAGAGTGACGGGAGAGGCACCATCCAGAAAACGTGCTCAGCTCGTCGAGAAAATGCGATTTAAGCAATAAAACAAAAAATGCTTATAAAACATAAACCAAACGTTGCAGGTGGTCATTTCTGCATGCGCAGTGATAAACCCGGCACTCTGAAGCACCCAAGAGCGCTTTTTACTAGAAATAGTGCTCAGCTCGTCGAGAAAATGCGCTCTAAGCAATACAATTAAAAATGCTCATAAAACATAAACCAAACGTTGCAGGTGGTCATTTCTTTATGTGCAGTGATAAACTCGGCACTCTGAAGCACCCAAGAGCGCTTTTTACTTTGCCAACCTAACCAGAGTGACGGGAGAGGCACCATCCAGAAAACGTGCTCAGCTCGTCGAGAAAATGCGATTTAAGCAATAAAACTAAAAATGCTTATAAAACATAAACCAAACGTTGCAGGTGGTCATTTCTGCATGCGCAGTGATAAACTGGGCACTCTGAAGCCCCCAAGAGCGCTTTTTACTATGCCAACCTAACCAGAGTGACGGGAGAGGCACCATCCAGAAAACGTGCTCAGCTCGTCGAGAAAATGCGATTTAAGCAATAAAACAAAAAATGCTTATAAAACATAAACCAAACGTTGCAGGTGGTCATTTCTGCATGCGCAGTGATAAACCCGGCACTCTGAAGCACCCAAGAGCGCTTTTTACTAGAAATAGTGCTCAGCTCGTCGAGAAAATGCGCTCTAAGCAATACAATTAAAAATGCTCATAAAACATAAACCAAACGTTGCAGGTGGTCATTTCTTTATGTGCAGTGATAAACTCGGCACTCTGAAGCACCCAAGAGCGCTTTTTACTTTGCCAACCTAACCAGAGTGACGGGAGAGGCACCATCCAGAAAACGTGCTCAGCTCGTCGAGAAAATGCGATTTAAGCAATAAAACTAAAAATGCTTATAAAACATAAACCAAACGTTGCAGGTGGTCATTTCTGCATGCGCAGTGATAAACTGGGCACTCTGAAGCCCCCAAGAGCGCTTTTTACTATGCCAACCTAACCAGAGTGACGGGAGAGGCACCATCCAGAAAACGTGCTCAGCTCGTCGAGAAAATGCGATTTAAGCAATAAAACAAAAAATGCTTATAAAACATAAACCAAACGTTGCAGGTGGTCATTTCTGCATGCGCAGTGATAAACCCGGCACTCTGAAGCACCCAAGAGCGCTTTTTACTAGAAATAGTGCTCAGCTCGTCGAGAAAATGCGCTCTAAGCAATACAATTAAAAATGCTCATAAAACATAAACCAAACGTTGCAGGTGGTCATTTCTTTATGTGCAGTGATAAACTCGGCACTCTGAAGCACCCAAGAGCGCTTTTTACTTTGCCAACCTAACCAGAGTGACGGGAGAGGCACCATCCAGAAAACGTGCTCAGCTCGTCGAGAAAATGCGATTTAAGCAATAAAACTAAAATGCTTATAAAACATAAACCAAACGTTGCAGGTGGTCATTTCTGCATGCGCAGTGATAAACTGGGCACTCTGAAGCCCCCAAGAGCGCTTTTTACTATGCCAACCTAACCAGAGTGACGGGAGAGGCACCATCCAGAAAACGTGCTCAGCTCGTCGAGAAAATGCGATTTAAGCAATAAAACAAAAAATGCTTATAAAACATAAACCAAACGTTGCAGGTGGTCATTTCTGCATGCGCAGTGATAAACCCGGCACTCTGAAGCACCCAAGAGCGCTTTTTACTAGAAATAGTGCTCAGCTCGTCGAGAAAATGCGCTCTAAGCAATACAATTAAAAATGCTCATAAAACATAAACCAAACGTTGCAGGTGGTCATTTCTTTATGTGCAGTGATAAACTCGGCACTCTGAAGCACCCAAGAGCGCTTTTTACTTTGCCAACCTAACCAGAGTGACGGGAGAGGCACCATCCAGAAAACGTGCTCAGCTCGTCGAGAAAATGCGATTTAAGCAATAAAACTAAAAATGCTTATAAAACATAAACCAAACGTTGCAGGTGGTCATTTCTGCATGCGCAGTGATAAACTGGGCACTCTGAAGCCCCCAAGAGCGCTTTTTACTATGCCAACTAAAGGGAAATGTGCTTTCGGCAGTTTGCAAACATATTTTGTTAAGACAGCGCTAGACTTATAATCATATCAATCATATCAGTAGTAGTGTACTCGTGTGGTGATTAATAAGTGGAAAGGAATGTGCAGGCTACAATGAATTTGTTCTCTACAAAGTATTGTGGAACAGGATGACCAGACAGGGAGGATATCTCAAGGCCGGTGAAGAACAACTCGTCTTTGTGGTCCAGACACCTGTGCTGAGCAGGGGAAAAACCCAAACCAGGAGGAGACGACCATCGACCATCGACCATCGACCAATCACCACACAATATTTTGCATGCTTGAATATTCATATTGTGTTTCTTTAAAACTGGGCAACCCGGAAGAATGTGTTGTCTTTGATGGTCACGAAGGCACACGAGTTTTTGTGTTAGGGACCCGAGACCCAGGCCTGTATTAGTTTGCTTTGTCAGGATTAAACAATTGGTAAATTCGGCCTAATTGATCTACTGGTCTTCTCTTTGACAGAACGAACTCGCAGAATTGTTAGGTGCGACAGTGTGTAGATTTGGACGTAACAACTCTTGTGTTAAGTGTTGATCATAATTTGGAGTCAGATCAATAGCTAAAATCCGTAACCTAACAATTTCTTGGTGACCCCGAACGTGATGTCAAGAGAAGGGTAATTGACAAACTCGTGGTCTGTATCCAGGTCATCGGACAGTTAGTCTGGGACAGCTGTCTCCCGGTCGGCGTACCGTTTGGGAATAAGGAATAAGCGCACAACGTTGAGCTGGTACGACGTCTCCTCAACCCTGAGCTCATCACTGATGAGGTAAGCAGAATACCTGTTACTATATGTCGAAATTCTGCAAATTGAAAGAGGAAATTTAAGAGGAGACTGTCGTTCAGATCAAATAAGGTGTGCAAGAAGTTAAGTAAGTTTGGAACTTACGTGTGTAACGTGTACGGTAAAGTCAGGGACTTACGCGTACTAAGAATAGGTCAGGGACCTAGTGCTTCGTCGTGGAACTTATGTGTGTAACGTGTACGGTAAAGTCAGGGACTTACGCGTACTAAGAATAGGTCAGGGACCTAGTGAACTTACGTGTGTAACGTGTACGGTAAAGTCAGGGACTTACGCGTACTAAGAATAGGTCAGGGACCTAGTGCTTCGTCGTGGCGGACAAGGGTGCGGTGACGATCGTATTCAAATAGCTGGGGTGTTTTTTGAGATCCCCGAGGAGAAGTGAGGCCTCCTCAAAAAGTATCCGGTGATAACAGTTCCTCCTGTGAGAGATAAGACCGCTAAAATGTCCAAAATGAGCAACCAAATTGGGGGGAGTGTGTGTGGTGAGAGGAATGAATGGAGTGAGAGTGTGTGTGGTGAGAGGAATGAATGGAATGAGGTTGAAGGATTGTATGCTGATGTGGAAGCGCAAATTGTGAGTGGATTTGACCGAAAAGAAGTTGCAAAGGAGCGCATGAAACACAGAAAAGTCTTCGTGAAATTGGAAGCTGACAAATTGTTTCAGGGCTTCCCAACAGCTTGGGACATGGAACGCCTGGCAAGGCAATTGCAGAAAAAAGAGTGTGTGGTGTTGAAAGGAAAGCTTGACCTAGAGGTTGAGAAAAAAGGCGCCGACTGGCGCAAGCGCAGGTTGCTAGAGAAGCACATTAGGGAAAAAGAGGAAGAGCGGCGCTCTCTGCACAATTTGGCGACAGCTGCAACAGCTTTGTTCGCTACTCAAAAGAAAATTCCCGTAGAACATGCAGAGAGTGAGAGAAGAGCAGAGAAGGTAGAGAAAGTGGTGAAAATAGACGAGGAAAGGAATGAATACAAGGGCATTTATCCATCTTTGCATGATGTGACACACCCGAGTGCCCCCACACTCGGAGTGACCAATGTTGGACCGCCGCCGTACGGCGCCCCCGGAGTGATGGCTCCGGTGGTGACGTTGGGTGGCCGGATGGTGTTGGATGTTGAGGGCGAAGGCGAAAGGGCAGATCAGAGCATTGTGCAGCTGATTGAACAAGCAGTAAATAAAGAGAGGCGCCGGGCCCGGGAGGGGGATATAGCCCACGTGGTCACATCCACCCCCGGCCCGAGCCCCCACTCCTCCAACGTGACGAAAGGAGAAAGTTGGCAGAGACTTAGTGCTGAAAATGAGGAGCTAAAGAAAAAAGTTGATCAAGCTGAGGAGCAGCGTAGACTGGAAATGCAGATGTTGAAATGGGCAACAGAAAAAGTGAGACGAGAAGACGCAAAGGGCGAGCGGAGACAGAAAGAGCTTCCACAGTGTGATAGCAGCGAGGGGGAGGGGGAAGATAACGTTGTAATGCAACAGAGGAAAATGTTACAGTACGCGAATCAGGATAGTAGAAAGAGGTACAGGCAGGGAGAGAAAGAGATGCGGAAAGGATACAATTTGCGGAGTGGTCAGGGTCAGATGACGCAGACCGAGGGGCAGAAAAATGAATTAATGTGTCCGCTGGTGACCACACCAGGCGGCCAGCACTACGAGCCTATGGTGCTCCGTGATGTGACTGCGATGATGGAAAAAATGCCCCCACTTCACAGAGGAGGTAAAGTGTGGCTGAACAAATTTTTGGCTCTGATGAGTGGGCAGAGCTGTACACTCGGTGACATGCGTCAGACATTGGCAGGAGCATGCTCTCTAGTACAATTGCAGGCGATTGAGGAAGCAGCAGGCACAGCGAGACTGGGGAGGGAGGTGCCCTTGCCACAAGTAGCAGCGCCCCTGTTTGAAAACATTAAATTGACTTTCCCACAACCCACCGATCTGGCCCCCACTATGTTTCCTTATGATGTGAAAATGTCACCAGCACAGCATTATGTAACATGTGTGGAAAGTTGGATTGAAACTACAGGTCGTCATCCGGCTCTCTCGCCCGAGGCAGAGGTGCTCTTCCGGACGGCGCTAGTGGATGGACTTCCGCCAGACGTGAAGCAGCAGCTGATGTCAGACCCTGACATTCTGGTTTGTGCCGAAGCACGATTTAAACGTCATCTTTTGTATCACTGCAGAACGTTCACTGAGTCACAAGCTAAAGTTGAGAACGAGACAGACGCATTATCAAAACAGTTGCTGAAATTACAATTGGCAAAGATGCATGGTGAAGCTAAACAGTCAAAATCACAGAAGAAGGAAATGCAAATGTCACAGGCTCCTCAGGTGGTTGGGCGCGGGAGGGGCCAGTTCCGGGGTGGATACAGAGGCCGGGGAGGGAGTGCACCCGCTTACCCGGGCAGGATGACATACCAACCCGACCCATCCAACGCATGCTTCATCTGCGGCGAAACCGATCATTGGGCAAGAGGATGCCCACAAAGTCGACCGCGCGGAGCCGCCCGCCCAGCCGGAGGCCCCCCACGCCAACCCGGGGCGCCGATGCAACAGGCAGCAACAGCTCCATTTGGTGGACGGCCCTGGCAACAGCCACAAACACACGGAGGTCAGTACTACCAACATGATGATCTCTGGTGTGGACAATTTGAATAGGGCTGCCCGGGAAGCCAGAGAAGCAGTGGCGCGGCGGAGCCAATGCTTCATGTGACAGTGGAGGGAAAACCTGTGCAGATGCTGGTGGACACAGGAGCAACTTATTCATCAATAAACACTGCCCTACCTGTATCCTCACTGTCAAAGAAAACAACAACTTTAGTCGGCTTTTCGGGACAACCACGAACTCTGCCTTTTACCAAACCACTTGAGACGGTGATCACCCAGACGGGGTGTAGACTGTGGCACAAATATATCCATTCTACAGACACTCCGATCAATTTGATGGGGAGGGATTTGCTGTCAGCCGTTGAAGCTAAAATCCTGTGTGGGCCGGAGGGAGTGATAATTCAATTTCCAAATGGTGTCAGCATTCCGTGCTCACAGCAGCTACAACAACATGGCCAGTGGCTGATGGCGCCCCTACAGACAGAAGCAGAAACTGCAACCATCTACTGGGCCAGGCTGGAGCCAGAAACCCCTGCTGGTGGCGGTGTGTTCTCGACCTACCTACTGTGGAAGCCCTGGATCTGCTCACTGGCGCCATACCACCCACCTGTTGATCCTTTGCATTGCACTCTATATTATGACCGAAAAAGTGATGATGTTTATCGGGATTTGTTTGAAGAAATTGAAGGGCACATGTGGGATTTAACTTCATCATGCATTTTGATTGGTAAAGAGGGAGTTGCAGCAGCTACTGAATTAACACCTGAACAAATGCAGTGGTTCAAAATGACAGAAAAAGGGGTACCACACATTTCGCTAGCTCTTGCCCCAGGTCATGAAGCCAGACAATTGGGCTCAATGGTCAAACATTTGTTGCTGCAAACCGACTGGCGGAAAACACACATCCCTAATTTGTATTGGTCAGAGTCTCAGAAAGCTTACCAAATTAAACAACCCATGGTAGACTCAGGGCTGCTGGAGATGATGTTGGTATCTCGCACACATGGCAGGGAATTAACTGATCATGAGGACGCTGAAGTAATGCTCGCGGCCTTGCCCGACACCTTGTGGTCCCAAGGTCCATTTGATGTCGGGTTTTGTCACTCGATGGCCCCTATTGATCTCCAAATGGATGAGACGCAGCCTATCAAACGACCCCAATATCGTTGGCCGAGTGAGGCGGACCAAGGCATGGAAGACACTCTGTGCGGCCTCTGGGACGCAGGGGTGTTGGAAGTGTCATGCTCCGAATGGAACACCCCGTTAAGGCCAGTCCAAAAAGCAGATGGGAAAACATGGCGCATGGCACATGATTTGAGAGCAGTAAATGATGTCACTATAACTCCTGTTCTTCCCGTGCCAGACCCGCACCGAATCCTTGCATCATTGAACCCTGCCTATCAGTGGTTCACCGTAATTGATTTGGCTAATGCCTTCTTCTGCCTCCCGCTTTCCCCCTCAGTGCGGCACGTGTTCGCCTTCACTTACAAAGGGATGAAATTGCAATACACACGCATGCCGCAGGGATTCAAAAATTCGCCAGGATTGTTCAATCAGGTCCTCAAAGAACTCCTCGAACCATGCCAAATGCCGGATGGCACATTGTTGTTGCAATATGTCGATGATTTGTTGATTGCAGCAAAAGACGAGCAGACGTGTCTTGAAGGAACAAAGAAAGTGTTGTTGTGGTTAGGGGAGAAAGGGTTCAAGGTGTCAAGAAAGAAACTGCAATGCTGTCGCCAACAGGTCACTTTTCTGGGACGTGTGTTGACCCCTAGTGGCCTCGCCATGTCGCCTGAACATAGAAGCTCCATCCTCCGACACCCACGGCCCGCCACCGTCCAGGAGATGCTATCATTCCTGGGGTTGTGCGGCTACAGCAGACATTACATACCCTGTTTTGCTGACAAAACTGGTGTCCTACGGGCCCTGATCCGCGAACAGGGGGCGAGGAATCTCAGGGCTTGCCTGGTTTGGACACCGGAGGCTGCTGAGGTCTTTGTGTCACTGGTGCAGGAGCTGGCCTCTGCTGCGGCTTTGGCCACTCCTGACTACACTCTGCCCTTCCATCTAGATGTCTCTATTTCAGGGAAAGTTGTGAATGGAGCTCTGTACCAGAAAATGCAGCATGGACGTGCAGTGTTGATGTATTGCAGCGTCCCCTTGGACAACATTGAGCAACGACAACCCGATTGTTCCAGATATGCGGCTGGCCTGGCAAAGGTCTTACTCAAAACAGCCCACACGGTCATGGGGCATCCAGTTTATGTGTTAACTGATCATGCAGTGTCTTCATTTGTCGCATCGGCGGCGTTCACGTTGACTCCACTGCGACAAACACGGTTGTTGAAAATATTGACTGCCCCAAATGTCAACTATGTCCATTCCGGAGTGAACATGGCCGATCAATTGTTGGTGGGACCCCATGAGTGTGCATCAAAGGTCCAGACGGTGGCGAAAGTCCGACCTGACCTCTATTCCACTCCGCTCGGGCACGGTCGTGTGGTGTTCACAGATGGCTGCTGCTGGAGAGACAGGATGGGCTCCCTCCATGCGGCCGCGGCTGCGGTCGAGTGGAGGGATGGTTCCTTCCAGCCTCTTAAAGTGATGAAGCTCAACACCCACCCATCGGCCCAGGCGGCAGAAGTCTTTGCTCTGGTGTTAGCTTTACGACAATGCAAGGGGGAAGCCGTGACCATCTATTCTGACTCCGCTTATGCGGTGTCGGCGGCTTTACTCGATCTGGTGGGGTGGCTGCAGAATGGGTTCACGACGGCCAGGGGCTCGGAGATTGCGCACAAGGATTTGATGTTGCATTTGTTTGAGGCATTGAAGTACCCGAGCGAGGTGGCCATTGTCAAAGTGCCTGGTCACTCCAAAGCTGACACCTTAGTAGCTAGGGGGAATCGAGCGGCTGATGAATTGGCCAAGCAGACGGCCGGGTATGGCGGGGCAGAGGACATGATGGTGTCCCGCGGTCCACTAATTGTGGACGGGGAACACCCCGACTCCTGTTTGCCTCTGTCACTCTCGCATGCCGATCTGTGTGCCGCCCAGGGTGCCACGTCCCCGGAACAAAAATCGGTCTGGCTGGCAGCAAAGGCTGTCAAACGATCAGATGGCTTGTGGGTAGGACCCAAAGGACAGCCAGCTCTTCCGGAGGGAAGGCTGATGTCGGAGGTCCTGACACAGGCTCACACACCTTCCCATGTGGGTCCCCATGCCATGATGATCCATCTTCGAAGTTGGTGGCATCCCAAACTCTCAGATGTGGTCTGGAAATTCGTTGCGGATTGTGAGTCTTGTCAGACGTTCAATGCACGCCCTACGTTGAAGCCTAAGCCCGGCCTGTTTCAGCCGGCCCCATGGCCGGGGGCAGAGGTGATCATTGATTTCACAGACATGAATACAAGAGTGAATGGAAAACGCTTTTTGCTTGTGTTGGTTGACGCTTACTCGGGCTGGCCGGAGGCATATCCGTGCTCGAAGGAAGATTCTGCTGCGGTGATCAAGGCTTTGATCACCCATTACATCCCTACCCACGGTTTTCCGGCCTTGATCCGTTCTGACAATGGTACACACTTTAACAACAAAGCCTTGGCCAAGGTAGAATCAATTTTGGGGTTGAAGCATCGATTCGGGTGTGTCTACCATCCTCAGTCTCAAGGCCGCGTTGAACGACTTAACCGAACGCTAAAAGAGAAATTGGCCAAAATTATGGCTCAGACGGCAATGAATTGGCTACAAGCACTTCCGCTTGCTTTGCTGTCTGTGAGACAATCCGTTAACAGGAGCACTGGATTCGCACCGTTTGAGTTGATGACGGGCCGTCTAATGCCAGGACCAGCGACGACGCTCGTCCCACCAGAGGATGTTCCGGTACCTAATTTATCTCATACAGCATACTGGTCCTATTTGTCTGCTTTGGTGTCCAGTGTTTCTGCACAGCTTGGAGAAAAATCCGCTGCGGCTGCGGCGGAGGAAGGTGTGTCGGTGGAGAAACAGCTCACGCCGTACGTGTACGTCCGAGTCATCTCCAGGAAGTGGACGGACCCCCGGTGGAAGGGCCCCTTTCGTGTCTTGGCCAGGACGTCTCACGCGGCCCAACTCGACTTCAAAGGACGCCGGTGGTATCACTACTCACAACTCCGTCCGGCCCCAGAGTTTGTTCCGTCAGGATGAAGGTATTCCTGGTTGGCCGTGTCCCGGACCCGGCCAAGAGGGGGGGAACAGAAGGAGTAGGGGAAGCAATACGGAGAAGGAAAGGGGAGGGCCCGAATGGTTTTTCGAAATTTGCGAGATTAATTTTAGGACTGTTATTTGTAGGTTGTATTTTTGTGTGGACAGTGATGACGATTGATGAGACCTTCCAGCAGAAAACGTCCCAGATTCAAATTTCACACACCACAAACAACATCATGTCTGAGCATCATTTAAACATCCGGTCCAAAAGACAAGTGACCGGGGTCACTCAGACACACCGGGGACACTGCGAACCGGTCCAATCATTTAAATGGGGGATCCAGGTTTGCATCCCTAAAAACGTGACAGTACAAATTATCATACCGTTTGAAAGTTTGGTGAACGGGCAGATTAGAGGACAGGATTATCGGGATTATGATTGGTATTTGACCAACGACTTGGTAAATAGGGGTTGGAAAGATCTGGTATGGGACACTAAAGATTGGTATAAGTCATGGGGGACTAGTGTTCAAGCAAAACAACATCAGCAAATGATAAAAGGGGAAAAAACGCAGACAGGCATCACCTTGTGGGTTAATGCTTCACACGATTTACATTTAGGAAGACGCACAGTAGGGTGCTGGGGTTTCCAGTTAAACATATATGTGTATAAATACCCGTATTGGCAGATGTTCCTCTGTCAAGGTGAGGATGCCAAACAAGAAGTATCTTTGAGTCCCTCAACAGACCCCCGAATTTTAGCGAAAGCGATTAGGAGCGTAGATGATTGGTTTCGGGTCACTACGGGAGTCACCGCTGTAAACAATAATTGGCTTTTGATGGCGGAACAAGCTGCTAATGCAACTGGTGAAGATTGTGTGGTTTGTCTCGAAGCAAGAGTAGTGTTAAAAATTGTTCCAGCTGCAATAGAATCAGCATGTGTTTTACAGGTGTTGACCCAGTCCAGGACCAGTGGCGATTGTTTGATTTATAATGATATTTTCCCAGTCGTGGGCTTGGAGAAAAGAAAGCCCATTTTTGATAGCCATGTGACTCAACAAAATATGACATGTTTAAAGTTAAAGGGAAACGGCATAAGTATTGGGACAATAGATCACACATGGTGCAGGATAAATTTGTTTTTGAATGTCCCCTCTCCTCTCTCTCGTGCAGACCTCTGGTTGTGGTGTGGTGACAACAAATTATATGATCGCTTGCCGAAGAATGCATCAGGTATCTGTGCCCTTGTGTCTTTGATAATGCCTGTGGTGGTTGTCCCCATTGAAATACAGAATCTCAATTGGAACATGGAGTTCCCATTGGCGGGGCTCCTAAGGCGAGCCAAAAGAGACGTTTTGCCCCCATGGTTGAGCGACAACGATCCGACATATATTGACGCTATAGGAGTGCCCCGGGGTGTGCCAGATGAGTATAAACTCGTTAATCAAGTGTCCTCGGGATTCGAAAGCATTTTCTTATGGATCACCCCCAATAAAAATGTTGACCGTATTAATTATATTCATTACAATGTCCAACGGCTGGGTAATTATACAGCTGAATCATTTGCAGCGGTCCATGAACAATTGGCCGCGACGTCATTGATGTCGTTCCAAAATAGAATTGCGTTGGACATGCTATTGGCTAAGGAACATGGTGTGTGCGGAATGTTCGGGGATGCATGTTGTACTTTCATCCCCAACAACACGGCACCAGGGGGCCGACTGACCCGGGCGTTGGAAGGACTAAGGATACTGAATAAAAAGATGAAAGATCATTCAGGTGTACGCACCGATATTTGGTCTGATTGGATGAAAACGTTCGGAAACTGGAAAGGCCTCATCATGTCTGTGCTGGTTGCTGTGGCTATTTTTACTACAATAATGATTTTATGCGGTTGTTGCTGTATTCCATGTATTAGATCACTCACTGTTCGGTTGATCGAGAAAACCGTTGGCCCGTTGTCACCGAAGGGCCAATATACCCTGGTGACTCAACAGGAGCCGCGGGGGGAAGAAAGGACCGACAGTGTGCTGGTCGCTGATTACTAGAGTAACTGGTGATGACCTCATAAATGAGGTCATGAGAGGGAATAAAGGGAAATGTGCTTTCGGCAGTTTGCAAACATATTTTGTTAAGACAGCGCTAGACTTATAATCATATCAATCATATCAGTAGTAGTGTACTCGTGTGGTGATTAATAAGTGGAAAGGAATGTGCAGGCTACAATGAATTTGTTCTCTACAAAGTATTGTGGAACAGGATGACCAGACAGGGAGGATATCTCAAGGCCGGTGAAGAACAACTCGTCTTTGTGGTCCAGACACCTGTGCTGAGCAGGGGAAAAACCCAAACCAGGAGGAGACGACCATCGACCATCGACCAATCACCACACAATATTTTGCATGCTTGAATATTCATATTGTGTTTCTTTAAAACTGGGCAACCCGGAAGAATGTGTTGTCTTTGATGGTCACGAAGGCACACGAGTTTTTGTGTTAGGGACCCGAGACCCAGGCCTGTATTAGTTTGCTTTGTCAGGATTAAACAATTGGTAAATTCGGCCTAATTGATCTACTGGTCTTCTCTTTGACAGAACGAACTCGCAGAATTGTTAGGTGCGACAGTGTGTAGATTTGGACGTAACAACTCTTGTGTTAAGTGTTGATCATAATTTGGAGTCAGATCAATAGCTAAAATCCGTAACCTAACACAACCTAACCAGAGTGACGGGAGAGGCACCATCCAGAAAACGTGCTCAGCTCGTCGAGAAAATGCGATTTAAGCAATAAAACAAAAAATGCTTATAAAACATAAACCAAACGTTGCAGGTGGTCATTTCTGCATGCGCAGTGATAAACCCGGCACTCTGAAGCACCCAAGAGCGCTTTTTACTAGAAATAGTGCTCAGCTCGTCGAGAAAATGCGCTCTAAGCAATACAATTAAAAATGCTCATAAAACATAAACCAAACGTTGCAGGTGGTCATTTCTTTATGTGCAGTGATAAACTCGGCACTCTGAAGCACCCAAGAGCGCTTTTTACTTTGCCAACCTAACCAGAGTGACGGGAGAGGCACCATCCAGAAAACGTGCTCAGCTCGTCGAGAAAATGCGATTTAAGCAATAAAACTAAAAATGCTTATAAAACATAAACCAAACGTTGCAGGTGGTCATTTCTGCATGCGCAGTGATAAACTGGGCACTCTGAAGCCCCCAAGAGCGCTTTTTACTATGCCAACCTAACCAGAGTGACGGGAGAGGCACCATCCAGAAAACGTGCTCAGCTCGTCGAGAAAATGCGATTTAAGCAATAAAACAAAAAATGCTTATAAAACATAAACCAAACGTTGCAGGTGGTCATTTCTGCATGCGCAGTGATAAACCCGGCACTCTGAAGCACCCAAGAGCGCTTTTTACTAGAAATAGTGCTCAGCTCGTCGAGAAAATGCGCTCTAAGCAATACAATTAAAAATGCTCATAAAACATAAACCAAACGTTGCAGGTGGTCATTTCTTTATGTGCAGTGATAAACTCGGCACTCTGAAGCACCCAAGAGCGCTTTTTACTTTGCCAACCTAACCAGAGTGACGGGAGAGGCACCATCCAGAAAACGTGCTCAGCTCGTCGAGAAAATGCGATTTAAGCAATAAAACTAAAAATGCTTATAAAACATAAACCAAACGTTGCAGGTGGTCATTTCTGCATGCGCAGTGATAAACTGGGCACTCTGAAGCCCCCAAGAGCGCTTTTTACTATGCCAACCTAACCAGAGTGACGGGAGAGGCACCATCCAGAAAACGTGCTCAGCTCGTCGAGAAAATGCGATTTAAGCAATAAAACAAAAAATGCTTATAAAACATAAACCAAACGTTGCAGGTGGTCATTTCTGCATGCGCAGTGATAAACCCGGCACTCTGAAGCACCCAAGAGCGCTTTTTACTAGAAATAGTGCTCAGCTCGTCGAGAAAATGCGCTCTAAGCAATACAATTAAAAATGCTCATAAAACATAAACCAAACGTTGCAGGTGGTCATTTCTTTATGTGCAGTGATAAACTCGGCACTCTGAAGCACCCAAGAGCGCTTTTTACTTTGCCAACCTAACCAGAGTGACGGGAGAGGCACCATCCAGAAAACGTGCTCAGCTCGTCGAGAAAATGCGATTTAAGCAATAAAACTAAAAATGCTTATAAAACATAAACCAAACGTTGCAGGTGGTCATTTCTGCATGCGCAGTGATAAACTGGGCACTCTGAAGCCCCCAAGAGCGCTTTTTACTATGCCAACCTAACCAGAGTGACGGGAGAGGCACCATCCAGAAAACGTGCTCAGCTCGTCGAGAAAATGCGATTTAAGCAATAAAACAAAAAATGCTTATAAAACATAAACCAAACGTTGCAGGTGGTCATTTCTGCATGCGCAGTGATAAACCCGGCACTCTGAAGCACCCAAGAGCGCTTTTTACTAGAAATAGTGCTCAGCTCGTCGAGAAAATGCGCTCTAAGCAATACAATTAAAAATGCTCATAAAACATAAACCAAACGTTGCAGGTGGTCATTTCTTTATGTGCAGTGATAAACTCGGCACTCTGAAGCACCCAAGAGCGCTTTTTACTTTGCCAACCTAACCAGAGTGACGGGAGAGGCACCATCCAGAAAACGTGCTCAGCTCGTCGAGAAAATGCGATTTAAGCAATAAAACTAAAAATGCTTATAAAACATAAACCAAACGTTGCAGGTGGTCATTTCTGCATGCGCAGTGATAAACTGGGCACTCTGAAGCCCCCAAGAGCGCTTTTTACTATGCCAACCTAACCAGAGTGACGGGAGAGGCACCATCCAGAAAACGTGCTCAGCTCGTCGAGAAAATGCGATTTAAGCAATAAAACAAAAAATGCTTATAAAACATAAACCAAACGTTGCAGGTGGTCATTTCTGCATGCGCAGTGATAAACCCGGCACTCTGAAGCACCCAAGAGCGCTTTTTACTAGAAATAGTGCTCAGCTCGTCGAGAAAATGCGCTCTAAGCAATACAATTAAAAATGCTCATAAAACATAAACCAAACGTTGCAGGTGGTCATTTCTTTATGTGCAGTGATAAACTCGGCACTCTGAAGCACCCAAGAGCGCTTTTTACTTTGCCAACCTAACCAGAGTGACGGGAGAGGCACCATCCAGAAAACGTGCTCAGCTCGTCGAGAAAATGCGATTTAAGCAATAAAACTAAAAATGCTTATAAAACATAAACCAAACGTTGCAGGTGGTCATTTCTGCATGCGCAGTGATAAACTGGGCACTCTGAAGCCCCCAAGAGCGCTTTTTACTATGCCAACCTAACCAGAGTGACGGGAGAGGCACCATCCAGAAAACGTGCTCAGCTCGTCGAGAAAATGCGATTTAAGCAATAAAACAAAAAATGCTTATAAAACATAAACCAAACGTTGCAGGTGGTCATTTCTGCATGCGCAGTGATAAACCCGGCACTCTGAAGCACCCAAGAGCGCTTTTTACTAGAAATAGTGCTCAGCTCGTCGAGAAAATGCGCTCTAAGCAATACAATTAAAAATGCTCATAAAACATAAACCAAACGTTGCAGGTGGTCATTTCTTTATGTGCAGTGATAAACTCGGCACTCTGAAGCACCCAAGAGCGCTTTTTACTTTGCCAACCTAACCAGAGTGACGGGAGAGGCACCATCCAGAAAACGTGCTCAGCTCGTCGAGAAAAAGCGATTTAAGCAATAAAACTAAAAATGCTTATAAAACATAAACCAAACGTTGCAGGTTGTCATTTCTTCATGCGCAGTGATAAACTCCGCACTCTGAAGGACCCAAGAGCGCTTTTTACTATGCCAACTTAACCACAGTGACGTGAGGCGACCGGGCGCGGACGCTAACTCACGCCCGGCAAGAGCGCTCGGAAGGCGGATAGGCTTTCACGGAAGCCCCGCCAGAAGGTCCGCGGGCCATTTAGGGTCCCATAAGCGTGCGCGGTCTCTAACTCACGCCCGGCAGGAGTGCTCGGAGGGCGGATAGGCTTTCACGGAAGTACCGCCAGCCGGTCCGCGGGCTATTTAGGGTCCCATAACTGACCGGGCGCGGTCTCAAACCCACGCCCGGCAGGAGTGCTCGGAGGGCGGATAGGCATTCACGGAGGTCCCGCCAGCCGGTCCGCGGGCTATTTAGGGTCCCATAACTGACCGGGCGCGGTCTCAAACTCAGGCCCGGCAGGAGTGCTCGGAGGGCGGATAGGCATTCACGGAAGTCCCGCCAGCCGGTCCGCGGGCTATTTAGGGTCCCATAACTGACCGGGCGCGGTCTCAAACTCAGGCCCGACAGGAGTGCTCGGAGGGCGGATAGGCATTCACGGAGGTCCCGCCAGCCGGTCCGCGGCTATTTAGGGTCCCATAACTGACCGGGCGCGGTCTCTAACCCACGCCCGGCAGGAGTGCTCGGAGGGCGGATAGGCATTCACGGAGGTCCCGCCAGCCGGTCCGCGGGCCATTCAGGGTCCCATACATGACCGGGCGCGGTCTCTAACCCACGCCCGGCGGGAGTGCTCGGAGGGCGGATAGGCATCCACGGACGTCCCGCCAGCCGGTCCGCGGGCCATTCAGGGTCCCATACATGACCGGGCGCGGTCTCGAACTCAGGCCCGGCAGGAGTGCTCGGAGGGCGGATAGGCATTCACGGAGGTACCTGCCAGCAGGTCCGCGGGCCATTTAGGGTCCCATAAGTGACCGGGCGCGGTCTCGAACTCACGCCCGGCAGGAGTGCTCGGAGGGCGGATAGGCTTTCACGGTGGTACCGCCAACCGGTCCGCGAGCCATTTAGGGTCCCATAAGTGACCGGGCGCGGTCTCTAACCCACGCCCGGCAGGAGTGCTCGGAGGGCGGACAGGCTTTCACGGAGCTCCCGCCAGCCGGTCCGCGGGCCATTTAGGGTCCCATAAGTGACCGGGCGCGGTCTCGAACTCACGCCCGGCAGGAGTGCTCGGAGGGCGGATAGGCTTTCACGGTGGTACCGCCAGCCGGTCCGCGGGCCATTTAGGGTCCCATAAGTGACCGGGCGCGGTCTCTAACTCAGGCCCGGCAGGAGTGCTCGGACGGCGGATAGGCATTCACGGAGGTACCGCCAGCCGGTCCGCGGGCCAATTAGGGTCCCATAAGTGACCGGGCGCGGTCTCTAACCCACGCCCGGCAGGAGTGCTCGGAGGGCGGACAGGCTTTCACGGAGCTCCCGCCAGCCGGTCCGCGGGCCAAATAGGGTCCCATAAGGGACCGGGGGCGGACGCTAAACCACGCACTCAACTCGGCACTCTGAAGCACCCAAGAGCGCTTTTTACTAGAAAACGTGCTCAGCTCGTCGAGAAAATGCACTCTAAGCAATACAATTAAAAATGCTTATAAAACATAAACCAAACGTTGCAGGTGGTCATTTCTTCATGCGCAGTGATAAACTCGGCACTCTGAAGCACCCAAGAGCGCTTTTTACTATTGCCAACCTAACCAGAGTGACGGGAGAGGCACCATCCAGAAAACGTGCTCAGCTCGTCGAGAAAATGCGATTTAAGCAATAAAACTAAAAATGCTTATAAAACATAAACCAAACGTTGCAGGTGGTCATTTCTGCATGCGCAGTGATAAACCCGGCACTCTGAAGCACCCAAGAGCGCTTTTTACTAGAAATAGTGCTCAGCTCGTCGAGAAAATGCGCTCTAAGCAATACAATTAAAAATGCTCATAAAACATAAACCAAACGTTGCAGGTGGTCATTTCTTTATGTGCAGTGATAAACTCGGCACTCTGAAGCACCCAAGAGCGCTTTTTACTTTGCCAACCTAACCAGAGTGACGGGAGAGGCACCATCCAGAAAACGTGCTCAGCTCGTCGAGAAAATGCGATTTAAGCAATAAAACTAAAAATGCTTATAAAACATAAACCAAACGTTGCAGGTGGTCATTTCTGCATGCGCAGTGATAAACTGGGCACTCTGAAGCCCCCAAGAGCGCTTTTTACTATGCCAACCTAACCAGAGTGACGGGAGAGGCACCATCCAGAAAACGTGCTCAGCTCGTCGAGAAAATGCGATTTAAGCAATAAAACAAAAAATGCTTATAAAACATAAACCAAACGTTGCAGGTGGTCATTTCTGCATGCGCAGTGATAAACCCGGCACTCTGAAGCACCCAAGAGCGCTTTTTACTAGAAATAGTGCTCAGCTCGTCGAGAAAATGCGCTCTAAGCAATACAATTAAAAATGCTCATAAAACATAAACCAAACGTTGCAGGTGGTCATTTCTTTATGTGCAGTGATAAACTCGGCACTCTGAAGCACCCAAGAGCGCTTTTTACTTTGCCAACCTAACCAGAGTGACGGGAGAGGCACCATCCAGAAAACGTGCTCAGCTCGTCGAGAAAATGCGATTTAAGCAATAAAACTAAAAATGCTTATAAAACATAAACCAAACGTTGCAGGTGGTCATTTCTGCATGCGCAGTGATAAACTGGGCACTCTGAAGCCCCCAAGAGCGCTTTTTACTATGCCAACCTAACCAGAGTGACGGGAGAGGCACCATCCAGAAAACGTGCTCAGCTCGTCGAGAAAATGCGATTTAAGCAATAAAACAAAAAATGCTTATAAAACATAAACCAAACGTTGCAGGTGGTCATTTCTGCATGCGCAGTGATAAACCCGGCACTCTGAAGCACCCAAGAGCGCTTTTTACTAGAAATAGTGCTCAGCTCGTCGAGAAAATGCGCTCTAAGCAATACAATTAAAAATGCTATAAAACATAAACCAAACGTTGCAGGTGGTCATTTCTTTCATGTCGCAGTGATAAACCGGCACTCTGAAGCCCCCAAGAGCACTTTTTACTTTGCCAACCTAACCAGAGTGACGGGAGAGGCACCATCCAGAAAACGTGCTCAGCTCGTCGAGAAAATGCGATTTAAGCAATAAAACTAAAAATGCTTATAAAACATAAACCAAACGTTGCAGGTGGTCATTTCTGCATGCGCAGTGATAAACCCGGCACTCTGAAGCACCCAAGAGCGCTTTTACTATGCCAACCTAACCATCGCGGAGAGGAACATCAGAACGTGCTCAGCTCGTCGAGAAAATGCGATTTAAGCAATAAAACAAAAAATGCTTATAAAACATAACCAAACGTTGCAGGTGGTCATTTCTGCATGCGCAGTGATAAACCCGGCACTCTGAAGCACCCAAGAGCGCTTTTTACTAGAAATAGTGCTCAGCTCGTCGAGAACATGCGCTCTAAGCAATACAATTAAAAATGCTCATAAACATAAACCAAACGTTGCAGGTGGTCATTTCTTCATGTGCATGATAAACTCGGCACTCTGAAGCACCCAAGAGCGCTTTTTACTTTGCCAACCTAACCAGAGTGACGGGAGAGGCACCATCCAGAAAACGTGCTCAGCTCGTCGAGAAAATGCGATTTAAGCAATAAAACTAAAAATGCTTATAAAACATAAACCAAACGTTGCAGGTGGTCATTTCTGCATGCGCAGTGATAAACTGGGCACTCTGAAGCCCCCAAGAGCGCTTTTTACTATGCCAACCTAACCAGAGTGACGGGAGAGGCACCATCCAGAAAACGTGCTCAGCTCGTCGAGAAAATGCGATTTAAGCAATAAAACAAAAAATGCTTATAAAACATAAACCAAACGTTGCAGGTGGTCATTTCTGCATGCGCAGTGATAAACCCGGCACTCTGAAGCACCCAAGAGCGCTTTTTACTAGAAATAGTGCTCAGCTCGTCGAGAAAATGCGCTCTAAGCAATACAATTAAAAATGCTCATAAAACATAAACCAAACGTTGCAGGTGGTCATTTCTTTATGTGCAGTGATAAACTCGGCACTCTGAAGCACCCAAGAGCGCTTTTTACTTTGCCAACCTAACCAGAGTGACGGGAGAGGCACCATCCAGAAAACGTGCTCAGCTCGTCGAGAAAATGCGATTTAAGCAATAAAACTAAAAATGCTTATAAAACATAAACCAAACGTTGCAGGTTGTCATTTCTTCATGCGCAGTGATAAACTCCGCACTCTGAAGGACCCAAGAGCGCTTTTTACTATGCCAACTTAACCACAGTGACGTGAGGCGACCGGGGCGCGGACGCTAACTCACGCCCGGCAAGAGCGCTCGGAAGGCGGATAGGCTTTCACGGAAGCCCGCCAGCAGGTCCGCGGGCCATTTAGGGTCCCATAAGTGACCGTGCGCGGTCTCTAACTCACGACCGGCAGGAGTGCTCGGAGGGCGGATAGGCTTTCACGGAGGGACCGCCAGCCGGTCCGCGGGCTATTTAGGGTCCCATAACTGACCGGGCGCGGTCTCAAACCCACGCCCGGCAGGAGTGCTCGGAGGGCGGATAGGCATTCACGGAGGTCCCGCCAGCCGGTCCGCGGGCTATAGGAGTGCTCGGAGGGCGGATAGGCATTCACGGAGGTCCCGCCAGCCGGTCCGCGGGCTATTTAGGGTCCCATAACTGACCGGGCGCGGTCTCAAACTCAGGCCCGGCAGGAGTGCTCGGAGGGCGGATAGGCATTCACGGAAGTCCCGCCAGCCGGTCCGCGGGCTATTTAGGGTCCCATAACTGACCGGGCGCGGTCTCAAACTCAGGCCCGGCAGGAGTGCTCGGAGGGCGGATAGGCATTCACGGAGGTCCCGCCAGCCGGTCCGCGGGCTATTTAGGGTCCCATAACTGACCGGGCGCGGTCTCTAACCCACGCCCGGCAGGAGTGCTCGGAGGGCGGATAGGCATTCACGGAGGTCCCGCCAGCCGGTCCGCGGGCCATTCAGGGTCCCATACATGACCGGGCGCGGTCTCTAACCCACGCCCGGCGGGAGTGCTCGGAGGGCGGATAGGCATCCACGGACGTCCCGCCAGCCGGTCCGCGGGCCATTCAGGGTCCCATACATGACCGGGCGCGGTCTCGAACTCAGGCCCGGCAGGAGTGCTCGGAGGGCGGATAGGCATTCACGGAGGTACCGCCAGCAGGTCCGCGGGCCATTTAGGGTCCCATAAGTGACCGGGCGCGGTCTCGAACTCACGCCCGGCAGGAGTGCTCGGAGGGCGGATAGGCTTTCACGGTGGTACCGCCAGCCGGTCCGCGGGCCATTTAGGGTCCCATAAGTGACCGGGCGCGGTCTCTAACCCACGCCCGGCAGGAGTGCTCGGAGGGCGGACAGGCTTTCACGGAGCTCCCGCCAGCCGGTCCGCGGGCCATTTAGGGTCCCATAAGTGACCGGGCGCGGTCTCGAACTCACGCCCGGCAGGAGTGCTCGGAGGGCGGATAGGCTTTCACGGTGGTACCGCCAGCCGGTCCGCGGGCCATTTAGGGTCCCATAAGTGACCGGGCGCGGTCTCTAACTCAGGCCCGGCAGGAGTGCTCGGACGGCGGATAGGCATTCACGGAGGTACCGCCAGCCGGTCCGCGGGCCAATTAGGGTCCCATAAGTGACCGGGCGCGGTCTCTAACCCACGCCCGGCAGGAGTGCTCGGAGGGCGGACAGGCTTTCACGGAGCTCCCGCCAGCCGGTCCGCGGGCCAAATAGGGTCCCATAAGGGACCGGGGGCGGACGCTAAACCACGCACTCAACTCGGCACTCTGAAGCACCCAAGAGCGCTTTTTACTAGAAAACGTGCTCAGCTCGTCGAGAAAATGCGACTTAAGCAATACAACTAAAAATGCTTATAAAACATAAACCAAACGTTGCAGGTGGTCATTTCTGCATGCGCAGTGATAAACTGGGCACTCTGAAGCCCCCAAGAGCGCTTTTTACTATGCCAACCTAACCAGAGTGACGGGAGAGGCACCATCCAGAAAACGTGCTCAGCTCGTCGAGAAAATGCGATTTAAGCAATAAAACAAAAATGCTTATAAAACATAAACCAAACGTTGCAGGTGGTCATTTCTGCATGCGCAGTGATAAACCCGGCACTCTGAAGCACCCAAGAGCGCTTTTTACTAGAAATAGTGCTCAGCTCGTCGAGAAAATGCGCTCTAAGCAATACAATTAAAAATGCTCATAAAACATAAACCAAACGTTGCAGGTGGTCATTTCTTTATGTGCAGTGATAAACTCGGCACTCTGAAGCACCCAAGAGCGCTTTTTACTTTGCCAACCTAACCAGAGTGACGGGAGAGGCACCATCCAGAAAACGTGCTCAGCTCGTCGAGAAAATGCGATTTAAGCAATAAAACTAAAAATGCTTATAAAACATAAACCAAACGTTGCAGGTGGTCATTTCTGCATGCGCAGTGATAAACTGGGCACTCTGAAGCCCCCAAGAGCGCTTTTTACTATGCCAACCTAACCAGAGTGACGGGAGAGGCACCATCCAGAAAACGTGCTCAGCTCGTCGAGAAAATGCGATTTAAGCAATAAAACAAAAAATGCTTATAAAACATAAACCAAACGTTGCAGGTGGTCATTTCTGCATGCGCAGTGATAAACCCGGCACTCTGAAGCACCCAAGAGCGCTTTTTACTAGAAATAGTGCTCAGCTCGTCGAGAAAATGCGCTCTAAGCAATACAATTAAAAATGCTCATAAAACATAAACCAAACGTTGCAGGTGGTCATTTCTTTATGTGCAGTGATAAACTCGGCACTCTGAAGCACCCAAGAGCGCTTTTTACTTTGCCAACCTAACCAGAGTGACGGGAGAGGCACCATCCAGAAAACGTGCTCAGCTCGTCGAGAAAATGCGATTTAAGCAATAAAACTAAAAATGCTTATAAAACATAAACCAAACGTTGCAGGTGGTCATTTCTGCATGCGCAGTGATAAACTGGGCACTCTGAAGCCCCCAAGAGCGCTTTTTACTATGCCAACCTAACCAGAGTGACGGGAGAGGCACCATCCAGAAAACGTGCTCAGCTCGTCGAGAAAATGCGATTTAAGCAATAAAACAAAAAATGCTTATAAAACATAAACCAAACGTTGCAGGTGGTCATTTCTGCATGCGCAGTGATAAACCCGGCACTCTGAAGCACCCAAGAGCGCTTTTTACTAGAAATAGTGCTCAGCTCGTCGAGAAAATGCGCTCTAAGCAATACAATTAAAAATGCTCATAAAACATAAACCAAACGTTGCAGGTGGTCATTTCTTTATGTGCAGTGATAAACTCGGCACTCTGAAGCACCCAAGAGCGCTTTTTACTTTGCCAACCTAACCAGAGTGACGGGAGAGGCACCATCCAGAAAACGTGCTCAGCTCGTCGAGAAAATGCGATTTAAGCAATAAAACTAAAAATGCTTATAAAACATAAACCAAACGTTGCAGGTTGTCATTTCTTCATGCGCAGTGATAAACTCCGCACTCTGAAGGACCCAAGAGCGCTTTTTACTATGCCAACTTAACCACAGTGACGTGAGGCGACCGGGCGCGGACGCTAACTCACGCCCGGCAAGAGCGCTCGGAAGGCGGATAGGCTTTCACGGAAGCCCCGCCAGCAGGTCCGCGGGCCATTTAGGGTCCCATAAGTGACCGTGCGCGGTCTCTAACTCACGCCCGGCAGGAGTGCTCGGAGGGCGGATAGGCTTTCACGGAGGTACCGCCAGCCGGTCCGCGGGCTATTTAGGGTCCCATAACTGACCGGGCGCGGTCTCAAACCCACGCCCGGCAGGAGTGCTCGGAGGGCGGATAGGCATTCACGGAGGTCCCGCCAGCCGGTCCGCGGGCTATTTAGGGTCCCATAACTGACCGGGCGCGGTCTCAAACTCAGGCCCGGCAGGAGTGCTCGGAGGGCGGATAGGCATTCACGGAAGTCCCGCCAGCCGGTCCGCGGGCTATTTAGGGTCCCATAACTGACCGGGCGCGGTCTCAAACTCAGGCCCGGCAGGAGTGCTCGGAGGGCGGATAGGCATTCACGGAGGTCCCGCCAGCCGGTCCGCGGGCTATTTAGGGTCCCATAACTGACCGGGCGCGGTCTCTAACCCACGCCCGGCAGGAGTGCTCGGAGGGCGGATAGGCATTCACGGAGGTCCCGCCAGCCGGTCCGCGGGCCATTCAGGGTCCCATACATGACCGGGCGCGGTCTCTAACCCACGCCCGGCGGGAGTGCTCGGAGGGCGGATAGGCATCCACGGACGTCCCGCCAGCCGGTCCGCGGGCCATTCAGGGTCCCATACATGACCGGGCGCGGTCTCGAACTCAGGCCCGGCAGGAGTGCTCGGAGGGCGGATAGGCATTCACGGAGGTACCGCCAGCAGGTCCGCGGGCCATTTAGGGTCCCATAAGTGACCGGGCGCGGTCTCGAACTCACGCCCGGCAGGAGTGCTCGGAGGGCGGATAGGCTTTCACGGTGGTACCGCCAGCCGGTCCGCGGGCCATTTAGGGTCCCATAAGTGACCGGGCGCGGTCTCTAACCCACGCCCGGCAGGAGTGCTCGGAGGGCGGACAGGCTTTCACGGAGCTCCCGCCAGCCGGTCCGCGGGCCATTTAGGGTCCCATAAGTGACCGGGCGCGGTCTCGAACTCACGCCCGGCAGGAGTGCTCGGAGGGCGGATAGGCTTTCACGGTGGTACCGCCAGCCGGTCCGCGGGCCATTTAGGGTCCCATAAGTGACCGGGCGCGGTCTCTAACTCAGGCCCGGCAGGAGTGCTCGGACGGCGGATAGGCATTCACGGAGGTACCGCCAGCCGGTCCGCGGGCCAATTAGGGTCCCATAAGTGACCGGGCGCGGTCTCTAACCCACGCCCGGCAGGAGTGCTCGGAGGGCGGACAGGCTTTCACGGAGCTCCCGCCAGCCGGTCCGCGGGCCAAATAGGGTCCCATAAGGGACCGGGGGCGGACGCTAAACCACGCACTCAACTCGGCACTCTGAAGCACCCAAGAGCGCTTTTTACTAGAAAACGTGCTCAGCTCGTCGAGAAAATGCACTCTAAGCAATACAATTAAAAATGCTTATAAAACATAAACCAAACGTTGCAGGTGGTCATTTCTTCATGCGCAGTGATAAACTCGGCACTCTGAAGCACCCAAGAGCGCTTTTTACTTTGCCAACCTAACCAGAGTGACGGGAGAGGCACCATCCAGAAAACGTGCTCAGCTCGTCGAGAAAATTCGATTTAAGCAATAAAACTAAAAATGCTTATAAAACATAAACCAAACGTTGCAGGTGGTCATTTCTGCATGCGCAGTGATAAACTGGGCACTCTGAAGCCCCCAAGAGCACTTTTTACTATGCCAACCTAACCAGAGTGACGGGAGAGGCACCATCCAGAAAACGTGCTCAGCTCGTCGAGAAAATGCGATTTAAGCAATAAAACAAAAAATGCTTATAAAACATAAACCAAACGTTGCAGGTGGTCATTTCTGCATGCGCAGTGATAAACCCGGCACTCTGAAGCACCCAAGAGCGCTTTTTACTAGAAATAGTGCTCAGCTCGTCGAGAAAATGCGCTCTAAGCAATACAATTAAAAATGCTCATAAAACATAAACCAAACGTTGCAGGTGGTCATTTCTTTATGTGCAGTGATAAACTCGGCACTCTGAAGCACCCAAGAGCGCTTTTTACTTTGCCAACCTAACCAGAGTGACGGGAGAGGCACCATCCAGAAAACGTGCTCAGCTCGTCGAGAAAATGCGATTTAAGCAATAAAACTAAAAATGCTTATAAAACATAAACCAAACGTTGCAGGTGGTCATTTCTGCATGCGCAGTGATAAACTGGGCACTCTGAAGCCCCCAAGAGCGCTTTTTACTATGCCAACCTAACCAGAGTGACGGGAGAGGCACCATCCAGAAAACGTGCTCAGCTCGTCGAGAAAATGCGATTTAAGCAATAAAACAAAAAATGCTTATAAAACATAAACCAAACGTTGCAGGTGGTCATTTCTGCATGCGCAGTGATAAACCCGGCACTCTGAAGCACCCAAGAGCGCTTTTTACTAGAAATAGTGCTCAGCTCGTCGAGAAAATGCGCTCTAAGCAATACAATTAAAAATGCTCATAAAACATAAACCAAACGTTGCAGGTGGTCATTTCTTTATGTGCAGTGATAAACTCGGCACTCTGAAGCACCCAAGAGCGCTTTTTACTTTGCCAACCTAACCAGAGTGACGGGAGAGGCACCATCCAGAAAACGTGCTCAGCTCGTCGAGAAAATGCGATTTAAGCAATAAAACTAAAAATGCTTATAAAACATAAACCAAACGTTGCAGGT
>NW_023590212.1:0-34643 GCF_901709675.1 Syngnathus acus
TCGAGAAAATGCGATTTAAGCAATAAAACTAAAAATGCTTATAAAACATAAACCAAACGTTGCAGGTGGTCATTTCTGCATGCGCAGTGATAAACTGGGCACTCTGAAGCCCCCAAGAGCGCTTTTACTATGCCAACCTAACCAGAGTGACGGGAGAGGCACCATCCAGAAAACGTGCTCAGCTCGTCGAGAAAATGCGATTTAAGCAATAAAACTAAAAAATGCTTATAAAACATAAACCAAACGTTGAAGGTGGTCATTTCTGCATGCGCAGTGATAAACCCGGCACTCTGAAGCACCCAAGAGCGCTTTTTACTAGAAATAGTGCTCAGCTCGTCGAGAAAATGCGCTCTAAGCAATACAATTAAAAATGCTCATAAAACATAAACCAAACGTTGCAGGTGGTCATTTCTTTATGTGCAGTGATAAACTCGGCACTCTGAAGCACCCAAGAGCGCTTTTTACTTTGCCAACCTAACCAGAGTGACGGGAGAGGCACCATCCAGAAAACGTGCTCAGCTCGTCGAGAAAATGCGATTTAAGCAATAAAACTAAAAATGCTTATAAAACATAAACCAAACGTTGCAGGTTGTCATTTCTTCATGCGCAGTGATAAACTCCGCACTCTGAAGGACCCAAGAGCGCTTTTTACTATGCCAACTTAACCACAGTGACGTGAGGCGACCGGGCGCGGACGCTAACTCACGCCCGGCAAGAGCGCTCGGAAGGCGGATAGGCTTTCACGGAAGCCCCGTCAGCAGGTCCGCGGGCCATTTAGGGTCCCATAAGTGACCGTGCGCGGTCTCTAACTCACGCCCGGCAGGAGTGCTCGGAGGGCGAATAGGCTTTCACGGAGGTACCGCCAGCCGGTCCGCGGGCTATTTAGGGTCCCATAACTGACCGGGCGCGGTCTCAAACCCACGCCCGGCAGGAGTGCTCGGAGGGCGGATAGGCATTCACGGAGGTACCGCCAGCCGGTCCGCGGGCTATTTAGGGTCCCATAACTGACCGGGCGCGGTCTCAAACTCAGGCCCGGCAGGAGTGCTCGGAGGGCGGATAGGCATTCACGGAAGTCCCGCCAGCCGGTCCGCGGGCTATTTAGGGTCCCATAACTGACCGGGCGCGGTCTCAAACTCAGGCCCGGCAGGAGTGCTCGGAGGGCGGATAGGCATTCACGGAGGTCCCGCCAGCCGGTCCGCGGGCTATTTAGGGTCCCATAACTGACCGGGCGCGGTCTCTAACCCACGCCCGGCAGGAGTGCTCGGAGGGCGTATAGGCATTCACGGAGGTCCCGCCAGCCGGTCCGCGGGCCATTCAGGGTCCCATACATGACCGGGCGCGGTCTCTAACCCACGCCCGGCGGGAGTGCTCGGAGGGCGGATAGGCATCCACGAACGTCCCGCCAGCCGGTCCGCGGGCCATTCAGGGTCCCATACATGACCGGGCGCGGTCTCGAACTCAGGCCCGGCAGGAGTGCTCGGAGGGCGGATAGGCATTCACGGAGGTACCGCCAGCAGGTCCGCGGGCCATTTAGGGTCCCATAAGTGACCGGGCGCGGTCTCGAACTCACGCCCGGCAGGAGTGCTCGGAGGGCGGATATGCTTTCACGGTGGTACCGCCAGCTGGTCCGCGGGCCATTTAGGGTCCCATAAGTGACCGGGCGCGGTCTCTAACTCAGGCCCGGCAGGAGTGCTCGGACGGCGGATAGGCATTCACGGAGGTACCGCCAGCCGGTCCGCGGGCCAATTAGGGTCCCATAAGTGACCGGGCGCGGTCTCTAACCCACGCCCGGCAGGAGTGCTCGGAGGGCGGACAGGCTTTCACGGAGCTCCCGCCAGCCGGTCCGCGGGCCAAATAGGGTCCCATAAGGGACCGGGGGCGGACGCTAAACCACGCACTCAACTCGGCACTCTGAAGCACCCAAGAGCGCTTTTTACTAGAAAACGTGCTCAGCTCGTCGAGAAAATGCACTCTAAGCAATACAATTAAAAATGCTTATAAAACATAAACCAAACGTTGCAGGTGGTCATTTCTTCATGCGCAGTGATAAACTCGGCACTCTGAAGCACCCAAGAGCGCTTTTTACTTTGCCAACCTAACCAGAGTGACGGGAGAGGCACCATCCAGAAAACGTGCTCAGCTCGTCGAGAAAATGCGATTTAAGCAATAAAACTAAAAATGCTTATAAAACATAAACCAAACGTTGCAGGTGGTCATTTCTGCATGCGCAGTGATAAACTGGGCACTCTGAAGCCCCCAAGAGCACTTTTTACTATGCCAACCTAACCAGAGTGACGGGAGAGGCACCATCCAGAAAACGTGCTCAGCTCGTCGAGAAAATGCGATTTAAGCAATAAAACAAAAAATGCTTATAAAACATAAACCAAACGTTGCAGGTGGTCATTTCTGCATGCGCAGTGATAAACCCGGCACTCTGAAGCACCCAAGAGCGCTTTTTACTAGAAATAGTGCTCAGCTCGTCGAGAAAATGCGCTCTAAGCAATACAATTAAAAATGCTCATAAAACATAAACCAAACGTTGCAGGTGGTCATTTCTTTATGTGCAGTGATAAACTCGGCACTCTGAAGCACCCAAGAGCGCTTTTTACTTTGCCAACCTAACCAGAGTGACGGGAGAGGCACCATCCAGAAAACGTGCTCAGCTCGTCGAGAAAATGCGATTTAAGCAATAAAACTAAAAATGCTTATAAAACATAAACCAAACGTTGCAGGTGGTCATTTCTGCATGCGCAGTGATAAACTGGGCACTCTGAAGCCCCCAAGAGCGCTTTTTACTATGCCAACCTAACCAGAGTGACGGGAGAGGCACCATCCAGAAAACGTGCTCAGCTCGTCGAGAAAATGCGATTTAAGCAATAAAACAAAAAATGCTTATAAAACATAAACCAAACGTTGCAGGTGGTCATTTCTGCATGCGCAGTGATAAACCCGGCACTCTGAAGCACCCAAGAGCGCTTTTTACTAGAAATAGTGCTCAGCTCGTCGAGTAAATGCGCTCTAAGCAATACAATTAAAAATGCTCATAAAACATAAACCAAACGTTGCAGGTGGTCATTTCTTTATGTGCAGTGATAAACTCGGCACTCTGAAGCACCCAAGAGCGCTTTTTACTTTGCCAACCTAACCAGAGTGACGGGAGAGGCACCATCCAGAAAACGTGCTCAGCTCGTCGAGAAAATGCGATTTAAGCAATAAAACTAAAAATGCTTATAAAACATAAACCAAACGTTGCAGGTGGTCATTTCTGCATGCGCAGTGATAAACTGGGCACTCTGAAGCCCCCAAGAGCGCTTTTTACTATGCCAACCTAACCAGAGTGACGGGAGAGGCACCATCCAGAAAACGTGCTCAGCTCGTCGAAAAATGCGATTTAAGCAATAAAACAAAAAATGCTTATAAAACATAAACCAAACGTTGCAGGTGGTCATTTCTGCATGCGCAGTGATAAACCCGGCACTCTGAAGCACCCAAGAGCGCTTTTTACTAGAAATAGTGCTCAGCTCGTCGAGAAAATGCGCTCTAAGCAATACAATTAAATATGCTCATAAAACATAAACCAAACGTTGCAGGTGGTCATTTCTTTATGTGCAGTGATAAACTCGGCACTCTGAAGCACCCAAGAGCGCTTTTTACTTTGCCAACCTAACCAGAGTGACGGGAGAGGCACCATCCAGAAAACGTGCTCAGCTCGTCGAGAAAATGCGATTTAAGCAATAAAACTAAAAATGCTTATAAAACATAAACCAAACGTTGCAGGTGGTCATTTTCTGCATGCGCAGTGATAAACTGGGCACTCTGAAGCCCCCAAGAGCGCTTTTTACTATGCCAACCTAACCAGAGTGACGGGAGAGGCACCATCCAGAAAACGTGCTCAGCTCGTCGAGAAAATGCGATTTAAGCAATAAAACAAAAAATGCTTATAAAACATAAACCAAACGTTGCAGGTGGTCATTTCTGCATGCGCAGTGATAAACCCGGCACTCTGAAGCACCCAAGAGCGCTTTTTACTAGAAATAGTGCTCAGCTCGTCGAGAAAATGCGCTCTAAGCAATACAATTAAAAATGCTCATAAAACATAAACCAAACGTTGCAGGTGGTCATTTCTTTATGTGCAGTGATAAACTCGGCACTCTGAAGCACCCAAGAGCGCTTTTTACTTTGCCAACCTAACCAGAGTGACGGGAGAGGCACCATCCAGAAAACGTGCTCAGCTCGTCGAGAAAATGCGATTTAAGCAATAAAACTAAAAATGCTTATAAAACATAAACCAAACGTTGCAGGTGGTCATTTCTGCATGCGCAGTGATAAACCCGGCACTCTGAAGCACCCAAGAGCGCTTTTTACTATGCCAACCTAACCAGAGTGACGGGAGAGGCACCATCCAGAAAACGTGCTCAGCTCGTCGAGAAAATGCGATTTAAGCAATAAAACAAAAAATGCTTATAAAACATAAACCAAACGTTGCAGGTGGTCATTTCTGCATGCGCAGTGATAAACCCGGCACTCTGAAGCACCCAAGAGCGCTTTTTACTAGAAATAGTGCTCAGCTCGTCGAGAAAATGCGCTCTAAGCAATACAATTAAAAATGCTCATAAAACATAAACCAAACGTTGCAGGTGGTCATTTCTTTATGTGCAGTGATAAACTCGGCACTCTGAAGCACCCAAGAGCGCTTTATACTTTGCCAACCTAACCAGAGTGACGGGAGAGGCACCATCCAGAAAACGTGCTCAGCTCGTCGAGAAAATGCGATTTAAACAATAAAACTAAAAATGCTTATAAAACATAAACCAAACGTTGCAGGTGGTCATTTCTGCATGCGCAGTGATAAACTGGGCACTCTGAAGCCCCCAAGAGCGCTTTTTACTATGCCAACCTAACCAGAGTGACGGGAGAGGCACCATCCAGAAAACGTGCTCAGCTCGTCGAGAAAATGCGATTTAAGCAATAAAACAAAAAATGCTTATAAAACATAAACCAAACGTTGCAGGTGGTCATTTCTGCATGCGCAGTGATAAACCCGGCACTCTGAAGCACCCAAGAGCGCTTTTTACTAGAAATAGTGCTCAGCTCGTCGAGAAAATGCGCTCTAAGCAATACAATTAAAAATGCTCATAAAACATAAACCAAACGTTGCAGGTGGTCATTTCTTTATGTGCAGTGATAAACTCGGCACTCTGAAGCACCGAAGAGCGCTTTTTACTTTGCCAACCTAACCAGAGTGACGGGAGAGGCACCATCCAGAAAACGTGCTCAGCTCGTCGAGAAAATGCGATTTAAGCAATAAAACTAAAAATGCTTATAAAACATAAACCAAACGTTGCAGGTGGTCTTTTCTGCATGCGCAGTGATAAACTGGGCACTCTGAAGCCCCCAAGAGCGCTTTTTACTATGCCAACCTAACCAGAGTGACGGGAGAGGCACCATCCAGAAAACGTGCTCAGCTCGTCGAGAAAATGCGATTTAAGCAATAAAACAAAAAATGCTTATAAAACATAAACCAAACGTTGCAGGTGGTCATTTCTGCATGCGCAGTGATAAACCCGGCACTCTGAAGCACCCAAGAGCGCTTTTTACTAGAAATAGTGCTCAGCTCGTCGAGAAAATGCGCTCTAAGCAATACAATTAAAAATGCTCATAAAACATAAACCAAACGTTGCAGGTGGTCATTTCTTTATGTGCAGTGATAAACTCGGCACTCTGAAGCACCCAAGAGCGCTTTTTACTTTGCCAACCTAACCAGAGTGACGGGAGAGGCACCATCCAGAAAACGTGCTCAGCTCGTCGAGAAAATGCGATTTAAGCAATAAAACTAAAAATGCTTATAAAACATAAACCAAACGTTGCAGGTGGTCATTTCTGCATGCGCAGTGATAAACTGGGCACTCTGAAGCCCCCAAGAGCGCTTTTTACTATGCCAACCTAACCAGAGTGACGGGAGAGGCACCATCCAGAAAACGTGCTCAGCTCGTCGAGAAAATGCGATTTAAGCAATAAAACAAAAAATGCTTATAAAACATAAACCAAACGTTGCAGGTGGTCATTTCTGCATGCGCAGTGATAAACCCGGCACTCTGAAGCACCCAAGAGCGCTTTTTACTAGAAATAGTGCTCAGCTCGTCGAGAAAATGCGCTCTAAGCAATACAATTAAAAATGCTCATAAAACATAAACCAAACGTTGCAGGTGGTCATTTCTTTATGTGCAGTGATAAACTCGGCACTCTGAAGCACCCAAGAGCGCTTTTTACTTTGCCAAACTAACCAGAGTGACGGGAGAGGCACCATCCAGAAAACGTGCTCAGCTCGTCGAGAAAATGCGATTTAAGCAATAAAACTAAAAATGCTTATAAAACATAAACCAAACGTTGCAGGTTGTCATTTCTTCATGCGCAGTGATAAACTCCGCACTCTGAAGGACCCAAGAGCGCTTTATACTATGCCAACTTAACCACAGTGACGTGAGGCGACCGGGCGCGGACGCTAACTCACGTCCGGCAAGAGCGCTCGGAAGGCGGATAGGCTTTCACGGAAGCCCCGCCAGCGGGTCCGCGGGCCATTTAGGGTCCAATAAGTGACCGTGCGCGGTCTCTAACTCACGCCCGGCAGGAGTGCTCGGAGGGCGGATAGGCTTTCACGGATGTACCGCCAGCAGGTCCGCGGGCTATTTAGGGTCCCATAACTGACCGGGCGCGGTCTCAAACCCACGCCCGGCAGGAGTGCTCGGAGGGCGGATAGGCATTCACGGAGGTCCCGCCAGCCGGTCCGCGGGCTATTTAGGGTCCCATAACTGACCGGGCGCGGTCTCAAACTCAGGCCCGGCAGGAGTGCTCGGAGGGCGGATAGGCATTCACGGAAGTCCCGCCAGCCGGTCCGCGGGCTATTTAGGGTCCCATAACTGACCGGGCGCGGTCTCAAACTCAGGCCCGGCAGGAGTGCTCGGAGGGCGGATAGGCATTCACGGAGGTCCCGCCAGCCGGTCCGCGGGCTATTTAGGGTCCCATAACTGACCGGGCGCGGTCTCTAACCCACGCCCGGCAGGAGTGCTCGGAGGGCGGATAGGCATTCACGGAGGTCCCGCCAGCCGGTCCGCGGGCCATTCAGGGTCCCATACATGACCGGGCGCGGTCTCTAACCCACGCCCGGCGGGAGTGCTCGGAGGGCGGATAGGCATCCACGGACGTCCCGCCAGCCGGTCCGCGGGCCATTCAGGGTCCCATACATGACCGGGCGCGGTCTCGAACTCAGGCCCGGCAGGAGTGCTCGGAGGGCGGATAGGCATTCACGGAGGTACCGCCAGCAGGTCCGCGGGCCATTTAGGGTCCCATAAGTGACCGGGCGCGGTCTCGAACTCACGCCCGGCAGGAGTGCTCGGAGGGCGGATAGGCTTTCACGGTGGTACCGCCAGCCGGTCCGCGGGCCATTTAGGGTCCCATAAGTGACCGGGCGCGGTCTCTAACCCACGCCCGGCAGGAGTGCTCGGAGGGCGGACAGGCTTTCACGGAGCTCCCGCCAGCCTGTCCGCGGGCCATTTAGGGTCCCATAAGTGACCGGGCGCGGTCTCGAACTCACGCCCGGCAGGAGTGCTCGGAGGGCGGATAGGCTTTCACGGTGGTACCGCCAGCCGGTCCGCGGGCCATTTAGGGTCCCATAAGTGACCGGGCGCGGTCTCTAACTCAGGCCCGGCAGGAGTGCTCGGACGGCGGATAGGCATTCACGGAGGTACCGCCAGCCGGTCCACGGGCCAATTAGGGTCCCATAAGTGACCGGGCGCGGTCTCTAACCCACGCCCGGCAGGAGTGCTCGGAGGGCGGACAGGCTTTCACGGAGCTCCCGCCAGCCGGTCCGCGGGCCAAATAGGGTCCCATAAGGGACCGGGGGCGGACGCTAAACCACGCACTCAACTCGGCACTCTGAAGCACCCAAGAGCGCTTTTTACTAGAAAACGTGCTCAGCTCGTCGAGGAAATGCACTCTAAGCAATACAATTAAAAATGCTTATAAAACATAAACCAAACGTTGCAGGTGGTCATTTCTTCATGCGCAGTGATAAACTCGGCACTCTGAAGCACCCAAGAGCGCTTTTTACTTTGCCAACCTAACCAGAGTGACGGGAGAGGCACCATCCAGAAAACGTGCTCAGCTCGTCGAGAAAATTCGATTTAAGCAATAAAACTAAAAATGCTTATAAAACATAAACCAAACGTTGCAGGTGGTCATTTCTGCATGCGCAGTGATAAACTGGGCACTCTGAAGCCCCCAAGAGCACTTTTTACTATGCCAACCTAACCAGAGTGACGGGAGAGGCACCATCCAGAAAACGTGCTCAGCTCGTCGAGAAAATGCGATTTAAGCAATAAAACAAAAAATGCTTATAAAACATAAACCAAACGTTGCAGGTGGTCATTTCTGCATGCGCAGTGATAAACCCGGCACTCTGAAGCACCCAAGAGCGCTTTTTACTAGAAATAGTGCTCAGCTCGTCGAGAAAATGCGCTCTAAGCAATACAATTAAAAATGCTCATAAAACATAAACCAAACGTTGCAGGTGGTCATTTCTTTATGTGCAGTGATAAACTCGGCACTCTGAAGCACCCAAGAGCGCTTTTTACTTTGCCAACCTAACCAGAGTGACGGGAGAGGCACCATCCAGAAAACGTGCTCAGCTCGTCGAGAAAATGCGATTTAAGCAATAAAACTAAAAATGCTTATAAAACATAAACCAAACGTTGCAGGTGGTCATTTCTGCATGCGCAGTGATAAACTGGGCACTCTGAAGCCCCCAAGAGCGCTTTTTACTATGCCAACCTAACCAGAGTGACGGGAGAGGCACCATCCAGAAAACGTGCTCAGCTCGTCGAGAAAATGCGATTTAAGCAATAAAACAAAAAATGCTTATAAAACATAAACCAAACGTTGCAGGTGGTCATTTCTGCATGCGCAGTGATAAACCCGGCACTCTGAAGCACCCAAGAGCGCTTTTTACTAGAAATAGTGCTCAGCTCGTCGAGAAAATGCGCTCTAAGCAATACAATTAAAAATGCTCATAAAACATAAACCAAACGTTGCAGGTGGTCATTTCTTTATGTGCAGTGATAAACTCGGCACTCTGAAGCACCCAAGAGCGCTTTTTACTTTGCCAACCTAACCAGAGTGACGGGAGAGGCACCATCCAGAAAACGTGCTCAGCTCGTCGAGAAAATGCGATTTAAGCAATAAAACTAAAAATGCTTATAAAACATAAACCAAACGTTGCAGGTGGTCATTTCTGCATGCGCAGTGATAAACTGGGCACTCTGAAGCCCCCAAGAGCGCTTTTTACTATGCCAACCTAACCAGAGTGACGGGAGAGGCACCATCCAGAAAACGTGCTCAGCTCGTCGAGAAAATGCGATTTAAGCAATAAAACAAAAAATGCTTATAAAACATAAACCAAACGTTGCAGGTGGTCATTTCTGCATGCGCAGTGATAAACCCGGCACTCTGAAGCACCCAAGAGCGCTTTTTACTAGAAATAGTGCTCAGCTCGTCGAGAAAATGCGCTCTAAGCAATACAATTAAAAATGCTCATAAAACATAAACCAAACGTTGCAGGTGGTCATTTCTTTATGTGCAGTGATAAACTCGGCACTCTGAAGCACCCAAGAGCGCTTTTTACTTTGCCAACCTAACCAGAGTGACGGGAGAGGCACCATCCAGAAAACGTGCTCAGCTCGTCGAGAAAATGCGATTTAAGCAATAAAACTAAAAATGCTTATAAAACATAAACCAAACGTTGCAGGTGGTCATTTCTGCATGCGCAGTGATAAACTGGGCACTCTGAAGCCCCCAAGAGCGCTTTTTACTATGCCAACCTAACCAGAGTGACGGGAGAGGCACCATCCAGAAAACGTGCTCAGCTCGTCGAGAAAATGCGATTTAAGCAATAAAACAAAAAATGCTTATAAAACATAAACCAAACGTTGCAGGTGGTCATTTCTGCATGCGCAGTGATAAACCCGGCACTCTGAAGCACCCAAGAGCGCTTTTTACTAGAAATAGTGCTCAGCTCGTCGAGAAAATGCGCTCTAAGCAATACAATTAAAAATGCTCATAAAACATAAACCAAACGTTGCAGGTGGTCATTTCTTTATGTGCAGTGATAAACTCGGCACTCTGAAGCACCCAAGAGCGCTTTTTACTTTGCCAACCTAACCAGAGTGACGGGAGAGGCACCATCCAGAAAACGTGCTCAGCTCGTCGAGAAAATGCGATTTAAGCCAATAAAACTAAAAATGCTTATAAAACATAAACCAAACGTTGCAGGTGGTCATTTCTGCATGCGCAGTGATAAACTGGGCACTCTGAAGCCCCCAAGAGCGCTTTTTACTATGCCAACCTAACCAGAGTGACGGGAGAGGCACCATCCAGAAAACGTGCTCAGCTCGTCGAGAAAATGCGATTTAAGCAATAAAACAAAAAATGCTTATAAAACATAAACCAAACGTTGCAGGTGGTCATTTCTGCATGCGCAGTGATAAACCCGGCACTCTGAAGCACCCAAGAGCGCTTTTTACTAGAAATAGTGCTCAGCTCGTCGAGAAAATGCGCTCTAAGCAATACAATTAAAAATGCTCATAAAACATAAACCAAACGTTGCAGGTGGTCATTTCTTTATGTGCAGTGATAAACTCGGCACTCTGAAGCACCCAAGAGCGCTTTTTACTTTGCCAACCTAACCAGAGTGACGGGAGAGGCACCATCCAGAAAACGTGCTCAGCTCGTCGAGAAAATGCGATTTAAGCAATAAAACTAAAAATGCTTATAAAACATAAACCAAACGTTGCAGGTTGTCATTTCTTCATGCGCAGTGATAAACTCCGCACTCTGAAGGACCCAAGAGCGCTTTTTACTATGCCAACTTAACCACAGTGACGTGAGGCGACCGGGCGCGGACGCTAACTCACGCCCGGCAAGAGCGCTCGGAAGGCGGATAGGCTTTCACGGAAGCCCCGCCAGCAGGTCCGCGGGCCATTTAGGGTCCAATAAGTGACCGTGCGCGGTCTCTAACTCACGCCCGGCAGGAGTGCTCGGAGGGCGGATAGGCTTTCACGGAGGTACCGCCAGCAGGTCCGCGGGCTATTTAGGGTCCCATAACTGACCGGGCGCGGTCTCAAACCCACGCCCGGCATGAGTGCTCGGAGGGCGGATAGGCATTCACGGAGGTCCCGCCAGCCGGTCCGCGGGCTATTTAGGGTCCCATAACTGACCGGGCGCGGTCTCAAACTCAGGCCCGGCAGGAGTGCTCGGAGGGCGGATAGGCATTCACGGAAGTCCCGCCAGCCGGTCCGCGGGCTATTTAGGGTCCCATAACTGACCGGGCGCGGTCTCAAACTCAGGCCCGGCAGGAGTGCTCGGAGGGCGGATAGGCATTCACGGAGGTCCCGCCAGCCGGTCCGCGGGCTATTTAGGGTCCCATAACTGACCGGGCGCGGTCTCTAACCCACGCCCGGCAGGAGTGCTCGGAGGGCGGATAGGCATTCACATAGGTCCCGCCAGCCGGTCCGCGGGCCATTCAGGGTCCCATACATGACCGGGCGCGGTCTCTAACCCACGCCCGGCGGGAGTGCTCGGAGGGCGGATAGGCATCCACGGACGTCCCGCCAGCCGGTCCGCGGGCCATTCAGGGTCCCATACATGACCGGGCGCGGTCTCGAACTCAGGCCCGGCAGGAGTGCTCGGAGGGCGGATAGGCATTCACGGAGGTACCGCCAGCAGGTCCGCGGGCCATTTAGGGTCCCATAAGTGACCGGGCGCGGTCTCGAACTCACGCCCGGCAGGAGTGCTCGGAGGGCGGATAGGCTTTCACGGTGGTACCGCCAGCCGGTCCGCGGGCCATTTAGGGTCCCATAAGTGACCGGGCGCGGTCTCTAACCCACGCCCGGCAGGAGTGCTCGGAGGGCGGACAGGCTTTCACGGAGCTCCCGCAAGCCTGTCCGCGGGCCATTTAGGGTCCCATAAGTGACCGGGCGCGGTCTCGAACTCACGCCCGGCAGGAGTGCTCGGAGGGCGGATAGGCTTTCACGGTGGTACCGCCAGCCGGTCCGCGGGCCATTTAGGGTCCCATAAGTGACCGGGCGCGGTCTCTAACTCAGGCCCGGCAGGAGTGCTCGGACGGCGGATAGGCATTCACGGAGGTACCGCCAGCCGGTCCACGGGCCAATTAGGGTCCCATAAGTGACCGGGCGCGGTCTCTAACCCACACCCGGCAGGAGTGCTCGGAGGGCGGACAGGCTTTCACGGAGCTCCCGCCAGCCGGTCCGCGGGCCAAATAGGGTCCCATAAGGGACCGGGGGCGGACGCTAAACCACGCACTCAACTCGGCACTCTGAAGCACCCAAGAGCGCTTTTTACTAGAAAACGTGCTCAGCTCGTCGAGGAAATGCACTCTAAGCAATACAATTAAAAATGCTTATAAAACATAAACCAAACGTTGCAGGTGGTCATTTCTTCATGCGCAGTGATAAACTCGGCACTCTGAAGCACCCAAGAGCGCTTTTTACTTTGCCAACCTAACCAGAGTGACGGGAGAGGCACCATCCAGAAAACGTGCTCGGCTCGTCGAGAAAATTCGATTTAAGCAATAAAACTAAAAATGCTTATAAAACATAAACCAAACGTTGCAGGTGGTCATTTCTGCATGCGCAGTGATAAACTGGGCACTCTGAAGCCCCCAAGAGCACTTTTTACTATGCCAACTGTTGGGTCCACAACATTTATCTGAACAGAATCTCACAGAGGCGGGATATGTCTTCGATGGCCAGCGACTTCTGCAGAAGGGCGACCCAGACACACAGCGAGTGTGGCTGAGACCCGCGCCTTCCCTCAGTTTTGTCGTGCCTTTTATTGAGGAACAAACAATGGGGCAAGTGTACATAAATGCATAGCTTCTTTAGACAGGAAGGACATTCCACAATTACATCTCATGACGACAGCGATACTATTACGGACAGAAGCAGATGGTCGTCTCATGACTTTAGCTTAACAAAAACGTAGTCTTAGTGGTCATGGGATGGATACTTCTGTGGCGTTCTCATGACTTCTACTTAAATAAGACGTTTGTCTGCTTCAGCCATCCTATGACAACCTCATGATCTGTTCATGGATAGCTAACTATGGGGCTTATTGTATAGTGCGACTCATGACTCCAGACATGAGTTCCTTAGCCAGCCAGATGCTCCCAAGTCATTATCACGAGGTCAAAATGTCACATCCTGTAGAAAATCTTGCACACATAAGTAGATACATAGAATCCAATGATAAAAAGTATATTTTTCCCAACATTCCCCCCTGTTTAACATTGGAATTCATGGGAAAACAAAACATCAACTAATAACTACATATGTGTATAAATGAGTATACGCCTACACGATATAGTAACATCAAAAAGTATGAAAGTCTACATTCCAGTTTATCAGAACTACAGCTCTCCATTCTGCTCTGGCCATGTTCGTCATAATGGAATGTATTTTGTTTTGGATCATCAAAAAGAAAAAACAAACAGGCAGGCGATTTACGCAAGGTGGTCCCACTCATCTTGTTCACGATGGACCAACATGATATTCTCGACAGCAAACGCTGATGTCAACATTTTAGTCATCATGTGACGAATACAAGGTATGATGCATGATGTAAAAATACAGAGAAATAACAGTATGGCAACTAAAAGAACCGCGACTTTCAAGAGAAGTTGCCTCCAATTGCCGTAAAACAGCCACCAAAAGGGATGGACATCCTTGGCCGGAGTTTCATCCTGGGACATAGCCCTACGGAGGTTCCGAAGTCCTTGTAGAGCATACTCGATGTGGGTGTCATTTTCTCCTGGGATGTAGGTACAACAGGAGGTACCAACTATTTCACACACACCTCCTTTTTCGGCAGTCAGGAGGTCCAAAACCATTCGGGACTGTAGTGCCATTAGTCTCAGAGCTTGCAGTTCCGTCTGGTAACCTGTAAGGGGCTCTAGAGTAAAATTGGCAAAGGTCTTCAACCTGTAGTCCATAGTTTCTATTCAAAGAATAGTCTTAGCCACACCCGCCTGTGGGAAGAGTGTGAGTGCCACCTTTTGTCCTGTGCTCCAAAGCTTGTATTCATCTGGTACGTCTGAGCCCCAGACACTGTCGTAGGGACGGAAGGTGGGGGCAACAGCTGCACGTCTCTTTCGCTGATGATGTTCCTGAAAATGTGTCAGACTGAGGAACACAGTGTGATCTGACACATATACGGGGGCACATGTGCCATCCCATTGTCCTGGAAGGACTGCGTAGCCTCGGCAACCACAAAGCCACCATCCCCCTTCGATGATAGAGTGGGGATTTTCGCCTCCTGCTAGGATTTGTCGGATTGCTACTGTGGTATTCATCAAGGTCTCGCTGGAAGGTTCTAGAAGTGCGGTGGTGATGCAGCGTTTTGTATCTCCCACTTTTACTCCATCAACACGTCTTCGTCGGAAGCACAGGGGATGTGAGATGGTTTCACTCACTTCGAGAGTCACTGGTGCGGGTGTGACGACAGAACTTCTTGACACTATTGTGAATGGCCTTGAGATGTTGTAACAGGGATGGGCGGCTAGTTGTGCCTCATTAATTTCCGACCGTCTGAGTCCTTTGATGGGATTAAACCCAAAAGCCCTTAGTATTGCGAAACACCATCCATTTTACTCTGGCATGGGTCGGGCATGTAGGACGGGCTGTTGACTTGATCGTGGCATTATGGAACATACATAACATTCAGTTTGATTGTGTTTTGGCCAACATTGACACATACTGGTACCACATGTTGTCTGCATGTGGTATATCTGGGTTTATCTTTATATACTTTGTCAACAGTTCGGTCGTCGTTCTCTTGATTCGAGCGGAAGTTCCACTTTCCCCTTGGGGACCCTGGACACTCCATGTCATTGGCAAGCATGCTACAGCCACAGCACAGACAAGCACTCCTCTGAGTGCCATTTTCCGTTCAGTTCCACAGAGCCACCTGAACCCCTAGGGAGCTAAATGGTCAGGGTTCTTAGTTCTTCACCGGTTTGAGACTGATGCCAAACTATAATTGGCACCCCCTTTGTAGCCAGACTTCGCCCTGACCGAGGCCTAGGAGCCAAGCACTCTCTGCAGCTTACAGTGGCTGAGATGTATCCAGCTGGGTCTTTCTGCACAGCTGTGGGTGTGGCGAGTAGGACTTGGAATGGTCCCTCCCACCGGGGTGAAGACCACGTCTTTCGTTTGATTACTTTGATGAAGACCCAGTCACCTGGTTTTGCTGAGCCATCCTGTGGAGATAAAGGAGTGGAGGGCAGTAAACTTGCATTTGACACATTTTTCGTTTGCATGGTTTTGATCATGTAGTCAGCTAGAGTTAGCTCTTCTGTGTCTTTGTCTTGATCATGTGAGATCAGAGGGAGCCTGTATGCTCTGCCATGAATGATCTCATAAGGGGTTAAACCCTTGCCACAGGGCATAATCCTCATATAGAGTTTTACAAAATCTAGACATTCGGGCCATGGTCTTCCTGTTTCTGCCCTGCATTTGGTTAATGACCGAATTGACAAAATGTGTTCCGTTGTCACTGTAAATGGTCTCTGGGATGCCATAACTGGGAATGATGGTCTTGCAGATAGCCTTTGCTATTCATAGCATCTGCATTCTTTGCTGGGATTATTTCTGTCCACCTTGAAAAGGCATCGATTAGGACTAATCAGTATTTGTACAGTCCACACCTGTTTAGTTCTATGAAGTCCATATGCGACATTTGGAACGGATATGTTGGTTCTGGGGATTTTCCTCATTTTGGTTTTACATTCCCTTGTGGATTATTTTTTATGCAGACTTCACACGCTCTACAAAAATGTTTTGAGTACAAATTGAAACCATACGTTGTAAAGTGTTGTGATATTAGCTCCTGCATCCCCCCTGTCGACACATGAGTACTTCCTTGTGTCGAAATTGCAGCTGCTCTAAAAAGGGATTTAGGGAGAACAAGCTTATTATTTACAACGTATATGTCTTTGTCTGTCAGATGTGCACCTTTAGCAATCCACATTTTCTGTTCTTGTTTAGGGGCTAAATGTTGCATATCATGCAAGATCTGTATATTTATTAGTTCTTCCTTTTCTGACGACAATCTCAGAAATAGGTCTGAGGTTCTGTATTTGCCTATAGCAGCTTCCTTTGCTGTTTTATCTGCTAAGGCATTGCCTATTGATACAAAATCTTTCCTCCGTGTGTGTGCCTCACATTTGAAAATTGCAAGCTTTGTGGGCAACATTACTGCATGGAGGAGCTGGATTAGAAGTTGTGCATGTGTTATTTGCTTTCCTGTTGAAGTTATCATTCCACGCCTTTCCCATTGTTTTGCAAAGTAAAAAACTGTTGAAAATGCATACTGGCTGTCTGTGTATACAATTAGGTCTTGTCCATCTGCTAGAGTACACGCTCTGGTCAGTGCAATGATTTGTGACAATAACAGAGCTGTATAAGACAAATGTCTGGCTGGAGACAGCATGTTCATTTTACTTTGAAGTAACAACACATCAACAGCATGTGGTACCAACAGGTCTGTGGGATGGAACAAGTTAACCTCTGCTGACGATTCTACTGCCATTGCAGCAGCACATATAACGAACACATTTTCCACTTTGTTCTCAACAGGTGTTAACCCTTCTGAAGTGGGGGTGAGTTTCATATAGAGGTTCTTTTAGGTTCCCGTGTGGATCATGTTTCACACAAACAGGACATGCTTTTTTTAAAAAAAAAAAAATTTCACTAAGGAATCTAAACCGAAGGTAACTAATAACTCATCCCCCCCTGTTGTCACATAAGTGACACAATTGGGGTTGCCTTAAGAAGTCATTTTGGCAAAACAGTTTTGTTACTGACGTGGTCAATAACACCTTATCCATTATCGCACCCTTTGTTGTTTGAACTAATGCCACTCTCAATTTTGTCAATGCTTCTACTTTTGGTGTCCACGCGAATGTATCTTCGACTGCTAACGGCTGTCCATGAGCCACTCCTGTCAGTGGCTTAGCAATGTCAGCATAACGTGGAGCCCAAGCTCTGCAGCAATCACATAAAAAAAAAAAACACAAGTTGTTCTTTGTGACAGGTCGTGGTGTGTCTAATATAGCCTGTTTCCTGCCTCATTGCACTGCTCTCCCTTTCGCTGAGAGTAAACCAAGATAGTTTACTTCTGGTTTTACCCATCGTAACTTCTGTTACTTGACTTAATTTCCTCTCTGGCCTAAATGCTGCATGAGGAGAAAGGAATCTCATCCCCACGCTTCCTTTGTTTCAAAAGCAATTATCATCAATGTAGACCAAAACTTGACTTTTAGATGAAAGCGTAAAACCAGCCATTCAATTCATGATAATCAGTCAACCACTGTGAAATAAGCCCTATTTTCTTTTCTTAGCATTAGATTTGCTCAAGATCACTCTTTCTTCAAAGTTGCTCTGCTAATTTTCCCATAGCATTCTCCAACAACGTCAACCATTCAACCTGTATCTTGTCAGTTATTCATTCCTGCTCATTTGCATCTCTTTCTCTTTCTCACACACACACACACACGCACACACACACACACACACACACAGCCTCCATTATACACTGGTCTCACTCTCCTCAAGCTCTCTTCAAGCTGTTCACACAGTCATACATTATTTTCAATTCACATTCCTCATTTGAATTTGTCCCATCTCAAGGTTCTTGATAAAACAACCCACTCATTCCAATTTTGACATATTCCTTCAGCCCATTCAAATCACACCGGGGAAAGTTTTCAACATTCCCGAAATCGCTAAATTAAAAAATTATGTTTTCACGTTAACTTATTAATCCTTTGTATGGCATTCAAACTTGGCCAATAAAAGATTGATTAAATTTTCTGCAAAATTTCACAAAATTCATTTTTTCACCTCTAATTTCTACATTTTTCCAACTGATTCAATTCTGCTCCAACATCATTCTGTTGCATCCTCTAAGTATTTATTAATCTTTTACGCCTTCACATGCAATTTCTCCAGAAATTGCATTTTCTAGTTTCAAAATCATTTTGCCTTTTTGTGTCGTGGTGCAAATCGAATAGACCGCAGTCTAGTAAATTTCCTTGCACACTATTTTAGCCAATTTCATAATTTTAACACATAGACACACATAAACACACAGAAAACACAAGGACAAGACAAGGGCCCACAATAAAGACACAATAGACAAACAACACCAACAAACAGCGCTGCGCAAACGTCTTCATCTATTTGATGTTTTGGTTTTACTATTTTTATTTATTTTTTCATATTAGTGGCCTTATCTTTCAATAAGGTTTGACACCTGTATCATTCGCATACATCAGCATCGTTTATACTTTGGGGAAACTTAACAGCCTTCGTCATGCTTCTTGTTTGTACAGGAGTTCTAATTGACTGACCATGACATATTTTGCTATTATATGGGGGAGTTTACAGATCTTTTAAATTTAGATGCATGTTTTGCATAGGAGCAGAAAGAGCTTTTTGCCTCAGGCTCCTCTGCTTAACAGTGCGCCCGCGCACTGTGGCTTCATTGTCTGACAAACATACTTGCGGCCTCATCGCTCTTAATGACACTTGCCTCAAGTTTGGTAACTTATTTAACATATATACTTCTCATCTCCTTATACATTGTCTTTGTGTGTCTTGACATATGAAGGGATTGACAATAAAGCTGACTTTGACTTTGACATTGTCAGTAACATTTTGACGGCCCCCCATTTTAATGAATTTAGTCCAACTGTCAAATCCTAGGGATTTCTAAAGCTGGAATGTTTCTTTAGTGGGATAACAACTTTCTGTGGTAATTCCTGCTTCGACCAGTTTCCTGGTGAGGAATTCTTGCCTGTGCTTCCACAGAAATTCGTTATTTCTTCCCACTATATTACATGCAGCACATACGTGCTACCATTCACACACACATTCACACCGCGGAATTTTCTTAACACAACGAGGTGTATTTACGTCTACAAGTTCCATCTGTAGACCGAATTCCTATCACTTGGAATTCACAACAAGGACTCCGCCGCCCTTACCCGGGTACCCTTTTTTCCGGGGACTAAAATACCCCAACCACGCAGCCAACGAAGAGGTCTCACCGAATCTCTGAAAGATTCTCTTGAAGATTCCGTCAATCGTCGCCGCCGAGAGGTGCTGAACTGGACTTCGCCGGCCTGGTGGATGAACATCGCTCCCCAGGGCTTTCCTTCAGGGTCCTGGGACCTCTGCCGTGCACGGATTCGGCGTCCTCAACACTCCTCGGATCAGCGAGCAGATTTTCAGGAATCCCGGACGAGCCCCCAAAAATGTTGGGTCCACAACATTTATCTGAACAGAATCTCACAGAGGCGGGATATGTCTTCGATGGCCAGCGACTTCTGCAGAAGGGCGACCCAGACACACAGCGAGTGTGGCTGAGATCCGCGCCTTCCCTCAGTTTGGTCGTGCCTTTTATTGAGGAACAAACAATGGGGCAAGTGTACATAAATGCATAGCTTCTTTAGACAGGAAGGACATTCCACAATTACATCTCATGACGACAGCGATACTATTACGGACAGAAGCAGATGGTCGTCTCATGACTTTAGCTTAACAAAAACGTAGTCTTAGTGGTCATGGGATGGATACTTCTGTGGCGTTCTCATGACTTCTACTTAAATACGACGTTTGTCTGCTTCAGCCATCCTATGACAACCTCATGATCTGTTCATGGATAGCTAACTATGGGGCTTATTGTATAGTGCGACTCATGACTCCAGACATGAGTTCCTTAGCCAGCCAGATGCTCCCAAGTCATTATCACGAGGTCAAAATGTCACATCCTGTAGAAAATCTTGCACACATAAGTAGATACATAGAATCCAATGATAAAAAGTATATTTTTCCCAACACCAACCTAACCAGAGTGACGGGAGAGGCACCATCCAGAAAACGTGCTCAGCTCGTCGAGAAAATGCGATTTAAGCAATAAAACAAAAAATGCTTATAAAACATAAACCAAACGTTGCAGGTGGTCATTTCTGCATGCGCAGTGATAAACCCGGCACTCTGAAGCACCCAAGAGCGCTTTTTACTAGAAATAGTGCTCAGCTCGTCGAGAAAATGCGCTCTAAGCAATACAATTAAAAATGCTCATAAAACATAAACCAAACGTTGCAGGTGGTCATTTCTTTATGTGCAGTGATAAACTCGGCACTCTGAAGCACCCAAGAGCGCTTTTTACTTTGCCAACCTAACCAGAGTGACGGGAGAGGCACCATCCAGAAAACGTGCTCAGCTCGTCGAGAAAATGCGATTTAAGCAATAAAACTAAAAATGCTTATAAAACATAAACCAAACGTTGCAGGTGGTCATTTCTGCATGCGCAGTGATAAACTGGGCACTCTGAAGCCACCAAGAGCGCTTTTTACTATGCCAACCTAACCAGAGTGACGGGAGAGGCACCATCCAGAAAACGTGCTCAGCTCGTCGAGAAAATGCGATTTAAGCAATAAAACAAAAAATGCTTATAAAACATAAACCAAACGTTGCAGGTGGTCATTTCTGCATGCGCAGTGATAAACCCGGCACTCTGAAGCACCCAAGAGCGCTTTTTACTAGAAATAGTGCTCAGCTCGTCGAGAAAATGCGCTCTAAGCAATACAATTAAAAATGCTCATAAAACATAAACCAAACGTTGCAGGTGGTCATTTCTTTATGTGCAGTGATAAACTGGGCACTCTGAAGCACCCAAGAGCGCTTTTTACTTTGCCAACCTAACCAGAGTGACGGGACAGGCACCATCCAGAAAACGTGCTCAGCTCGTCGAGAAAATGCGATTTAAGCAATAAAACTAAAAATGCTTATAAAACATAAACCAAACGTTGCAGGTGGTCATTTCTGCATGCGCAGTGATAAACTGGGCACTCTGAAGCCCCAAGAGCGCTTTTTACTATGCCAACCTAACCAGAGTGACGGGAGAGGCACCATCCAGAAAACGTGCTCAGCTCGTCGAGAAAATGCGATTTAAGCAATAAAACAAAAAATGCTTATAAAACATAAACCAAACGTTGCAGGTGGTCATTTCTGCATGCGCAGGTGATAAACCCGGCACTCTGAAGCACCCAAGAGCGCTTTTTACTAGAAATAGTGCTCAGCTCGTCGAGAAAATGCGCTCTAAGCAATACAATTAAAAATGCTCATAAAACATAAACCAAACGTTGCAGGTGGTCATTTCTTTATGTGCAGTGATAAACTCGGCACTCTGAAGCACCCAAGAGCGCTTTTTACTTTGCCAACCTAACCAGAGTGACGGGAGAGGCACCATCCAGAAAACGTGCTCAGCTCGTCGAGAAAATGCGATTTAAGCAATAAAACTAAAAATGCTTATAAAACATAAACCAAACGTTGCAGGTGGTCATTTCTGCATGCGCAGTGATAAACTGGGCACTCTGAAGCCCCCAAGAGCGCTTTTTACTATGCCAACCTAACCAGAGTGACGGGAGAGGCACCATCCAGAAAACGTGCTCAGCTCGTCGAGAAAATGCGATTTAAGCAATAAAACAAAAAATGCTTATAAAACATAAACCAAACGTTGCAGGTGGTCATTTCTGCATGCGCAGTGATAAACCCGGCACTCTGAAGCACCCAAGAGCGCTTTTTACTAGAAATAGTGCTCAGGCTCGTCGAGAAAATGCGCTCTAAGCAATACAATTAAAAATGCTCATAAAACATAAACCAAACGTTGCAGGTGGTCATTTCTTTATGTGCAGTGATAAACTGGGCACTCTGAAGCACCCAAGAGCGCTTTTTACTTTGCCAACCTAACCAGAGTGACGGGACAGGCACCATCCAGAAAACGTGCTCAGCTCGTCGAGAAAATGCGATTTAAGCAATAAAACTAAAAATGCTTATAAAACATAACCAAACGTTGCAGGTGGTCATTTCTGCATGCGCAGTGATAAACTGGGCACTCTGAAGCCCCCAAGAGCGCTTTTTACTATGCCAACCTAACCAGAGTGACGGGAGAGGCACCATCCAGAAAACGTGCTCAGCTCGTCGAGAAAATGCGATTTAAGCAATAAAACAAAAAATGCTTATAAAACATAAACCAAACGTTGCAGGTGGTCATTTCTGCATGCGCAGTGATAAACCCGGCACTCTGAAGCACCCAAGAGCGCTTTTTACTAGAAATAGTGCTCAGCTCGTCGAGAAAATGCGCTCTAAGCAATACAATTAAAAATGCTCATAAAACATAAACCAAACGTTGCAGGTGGTCATTTCTTTATGTGCAGTGATAAACTCGGCACTCTGAAGCACCCAAGAGCGCTTTTTACTTTGCCAACCTAACCAGAGTGACGGGAGAGGCACCATCCAGAAAACGTGCTCAGCTCGTCGAGAAAATGCGATTTAAGCAATAAAACTAAAAATGCTTATAAAACATAAACCAAACGTTGCAGGTGGTCATTTCTGCATGCGCAGTGATAAACTGGGCACTCTGAAGCCCCCAAGAGCGCTTTTTACTATGCCAACCTAACCAGAGTGACGGGAGAGGCACCATCCAGAAAACGTGCTCAGCTCGTCGAGAAAATGCGATTTAAGCAATAAAACAAAAAATGCTTATAAAACATAAACCAAACGTTGCAGGTGGTCATTTCTGCATGCGCAGTGATAAACCCGGCACTCTGAAGCACCCAAGAGCGCTTTTTACTAGAAATAGTGCTCAGCTCGTCGAGAAAATGCGCTCTAAGCAATACAATTAAAAATGCTCATAAAACATAAACCAAACGTTGCAGGTGGTCATTTCTTTATGTGCAGTGATAAACTCGGCACTCTGAAGCACCCAAGAGCGCTTTTTACTTTGCCAACCTAACAGAGTGACGGGAGAGGCACCATCCAGAAAACGTGCTCAGCTCGTCGAGAAAATGCGATTTAAGCAATAAAACTAAAAATGCTTATAAAACATAAACCAAACGTTGCAGGTGGTCATTTCTGCATGCGCAGTGATAAACTGGGCACTCTGAAGCCCCCAAGAGCGCTTTTTACTATGCCAACCTAACCAGAGTGACGGGAGAGGCACCATCCAGAAAACGTGCTCAGCTCGTCGAGAAAATGCGATTTAAGCAATAAAACAAAAAATGCTTATAAAACATAAACCAAACGTTGCAGGTGGTCATTTCTGCATGCGCAGTGATAAACCCGGCACTCTGAAGCACCCAAGAGCGCTTTTTACTAGAAATAGTGCTCAGCTCGTCGAGAAAATGCGCTCTAAGCAATACAATTAAAAATGCTCATAAAACATAAACCAAACGTTGCAGGTGGTCATTTCTTTATGTGCAGTGATAAACTCGGCACTCTGAAGTACCCAAGAGCGCTTTTTACTTTGCCAACCTAACCAGAGTGACGGGAGAGGCACCATCCAGAAAACGTGCTCAGCTCGTCGAGAAAATGCGATTTAAGCAATAAAACTAAAAATGCTTATAAAACATAAACCAACGTTGCAGGTGGTCATTTCTGCATGCGCAGTGATAAACTGGGCACTCTGAAGCCCCAAGAGCGCTTTTTACTATGCCAACCTAACCAGAGTGACGGGAGAGGCACCATCCAGAAAACGTGCTCAGCTCGTCGAGAAAATGCGATTTAAGCAATAAAACAAAAAATGCTTATAAAACATAAACCAAACGTTGCAGGTGGTCATTTCTGCATGCGCAGTGATAAACCCGGCACTCTGAAGCACCCAAGAGCGCTTTTTACTAGAAATAGTGCTCAGCTCGTCGAGAAAATGCGCTCTAAGCAATACAATTAAAAATGCTCATAAAACATAAACCAAACGTTGCAGGTGGTCATTTCTTTATGTGCAGTGATAAACTCGGCACTCTGAAGCACCCAAGAGCGCTTTTTACTTTGCCAACCTAACCAGAGTGACGGGAGAGGCACCATCCAGAAAACGTGCTCAGCTCGTCGAGAAAATGCGATTTAAGCAATAAACTAAAAATGCTTATAAAACATAAACCAAACGTTGCAGGTGGTCATTTCTGCATGCGCAGTGATAAACTGGGCACTCTGAAGCCCCCAAGAGCGCTTTTTACTATGCCAACCTAACCAGAGTGACGGGAGAGGCACCATCCAGAAAACGTGCTCAGCTCGTCGAGAAAATGCGATTTAAGCAATAAAACAAAAATGCTTATAAAACATGAACCAAACGTTGCAGGTGGTCATTTCTGCATGCGCAGTGATAAACCCGGCACTCTGAAGCACCCAAGAGCGCTTTTACTAGAAATAGTGCTCAGCTCGTCGAGAAAATGCGCTCTAAGCAATACAATTAAAAATGCTCATAAAACATAAACCAAACGTTGCAGGTGGTCATTTCTTTATGTGCAGTGATAAACTCGGCACTCTGAAGCACCCAAGAGCGCTTTTACTTTGCCAACCTAACCAGAGTGACGGGAGAGGCACCATCCAGAAAACGTGCTCAGCTCGTCGAGAAAATGCGATTTAAGCAATAAAACTAAAAATGCTTATAAACATAAACCAAACGTTGCAGGTGGTCATTTCTGCATGCGCAGTGATAAACTGGGCACTCTGAAGCCCCAAGAGCGCTTTTTACTATGCCAACCTAACCAGAGTGACGGGAGAGGCACCATCCAGAAAACGTGCTCAGCTCGTCGAGAAAATGCGATTTAAGCAATAAAACAAAAATGCTTATAAACATAAACCAAACGTTGCAGGTGGTCATTTCTGCATGCGCAGTGATAAACCCGGCACTCTGAAGCACCCAAGAGCGCTTTTTACTAGAAATAGTGCTCAGCTCGTCGAGAAAATGCGCTCTAAGCAATACAATTAAAAATGCTCATAAAACATAAACCAAACGTTGCAGGTGGTCATTTCTTTATGTGCAGTGATAAACTCGGCACTCTGAAGCACCCAAGAGCGCTTTTTACTTTGCCAACCTAACCAGAGTGACGGGAGAGGCACCATCCAGAAAACGTGCTCAGCTCGTCGAGAAAATGCGATTTAAGCAATAAAACTAAAAATGCTTATAAAACATAAACCAAACGTTGCAGGTGGTCATTTCTGCATGCGCAGTGATAAACTGGGCACTCTGAAGCCCCCAAGAGCGCTTTTTACTATGCCAACCTAACCAGAGTGACGGGAGAGGCACCATCCAGAAAACGTGCTCAGCTCGTCGAGAAAATGCGATTTAAGCAATAAAACAAAAAATGCTTATAAAACATAAACCAAACGTTGCAGGTGGTCATTTCTGCATGCGCAGTGATAAACCCGGCACTCTGAAGCACCCAAGAGCGCTTTTTACTAGAAATAGTGCTCAGCTCGTCGAGAAAATGCGCTCTAAGCAATACAATTAAAAATGCTCATAAAACATAAACCAAACGTTGCAGGTGGTCATTTCTTTATGTGCAGTGATAAACTCGGCACTCTGAAGCACCCAAGAGCGCTTTTTACTTTGCCAACCTAACCAGAGTGACGGGAGAGGCACCATCCAGAAAACGTGCTCAGCTCGTCGAGAAAATGCGATTTAAGCAATAAAACTAAAAATGCTTATAAAACATAAACCAAACGTTGCAGGTGGTCATTTCTGCATGCGCAGTGATAAACTGGGCACTCTGAAGCCCCCAAGAGCGCTTTTTACTATGCCAACCTAACCAGAGTGACGGGAGAGGCACCATCCAGAAAACGTGCTCAGCTCGTCGAGAAAATGCGATTTAAGCAATAAAACAAAAAATGCTTATAAAACATAAACCAAACGTTGCAGGTGGTCATTTCTGCATGCGCAGTGATAAACCCGGCACTCTGAAGCACCCAAGAGCGCTTTTTACTAGAAATAGTGCTCAGCTCGTCGAGAAAATGCGCTCTAAGCAATACAATTAAAAATGCTCATAAAACATAAACCAAACGTTGCAGGTGGTCATTTCTTTATGTGCAGTGATAAACTCGGCACTCTGAAGCACCCAAGAGCGCTTTTTACTTTGCCAACCTAACCAGAGTGACGGGAGAGGCACCATCCAGAAAACGTGCTCAGCTCGTCGAGAAAATGCGATTTAAGCAATAAAACTAAAAATGCTTATAAAACATAAACCAAACGTTGCAGGTGGTCATTTCTGCATGCGCAGTGATAAACTGGGCACTCTGAAGCCCCCAAGAGCGCTTTTTACTATGCCAACCTAACCAGAGTGACGGGAGAGGCACCATCCAGAAAACGTGCTCAGCTCGTCGAGAAAATGCGATTTAAGCAATAAAACAAAAAATGCTTATAAAACATAAACCAAACGTTGCAGGTGGTCATTTCTGCATGCGCAGTGATAAACCCGGCACTCTGAAGCACCCAAGAGCGCTTTTTACTAGAAATAGTGCTCAGCTCGTCGAGAAAATGCGCTCTAAGCAATACAATTAAAAATGCTCATAAAACATAAACCAAACGTTGCAGGTGGTCATTTCTTTATGTGCAGTGATAAACTCGGCACTCTGAAGCACCCAAGAGCGCTTTTTACTTTGCCAACCTAACCAGAGTGACGGGAGAGGCACCATCCAGAAAACGTGCTCAGCTCGTCGAGAAAATGCGATTTAAGCAATAAAACTAAAAATGCTTATAAAACATAAACCAAACGTTGCAGGTGGTCATTTCTGCATGCGCAGTGATAAACTGGGCACTCTGAAGCCCCCAAGAGCGCTTTTTACTATGCCAACCTAACCAGAGTGACGGGAGAGGCACCATCCAGAAAACGTGCTCAGCTCGTCGAGAAAATGCGATTTAAGCAATAAAACAAAAAATGCTTATAAAACATAAACCAAACGTTGCAGGTGGTCATTTCTGCATGCGCAGTGATAAACCCGGCACTCTGAAGCACCCAAGAGCGCTTTTTACTAGAAATAGTGCTCAGCTCGTCGAGAAAATGCGCTCTAAGCAATACAATTAAAAATGCTCATAAAACATAAACCAAACGTTGCAGGTGGTCATTTCTTTATGTGCAGTGATAAACTCGGCACTCTGAAGCACCCAAGAGCGCTTTTTACTTTGCCAACCTAACCAGAGTGACGGGAGAGGCACCATCCAGAAAACGTGCTCAGCTCGTCGAGAAAATGCGATTTAAGCAATAAAACTAAAAATGCTTATAAAACATAAACCAAACGTTGCAGGTGGTCATTTCTGCATGCGCAGTGATAAACTGGGCACTCTGAAGCCCCCAAGAGCGCTTTTTACTATGCCAACCTAACCAGAGTGACGGGAGAGGCACCATCCAGAAAACGTGCTCAGCTCGTCGAGAAAATGCGATTTAAGCAATAAAACAAAAAATGCTTATAAAACATAAACCAAACGTTGCAGGTGGTCATTTCTGCATGCGCAGTGATAAACCCGGCACTCTGAAGCACCCAAGAGCGCTTTTTACTAGAAATAGTGCTCAGCTCGTCGAGAAAATGCGCTCTAAGCAATACAATTAAAAATGCTCATAAAACATAAACCAAACGTTGCAGGTGGTCATTTCTTTATGTGCAGTGATAAACTCGGCACTCTGAAGCACCCAAGAGCAGCTTTTTACTTTGCCAACCTAACCAGAGTGACGGGAGAGGCACCATCCAGAAACGTGCTCAGCTCGTCGAGAAAATGCGATTTAAGCAATAAAACTAAAAATGCTTATAAAACATAAACCAAACGTTGCAGGTGGTCATTCTGCATGCGCAGTGATAAACTGGGCACTCTGAAGCCCCCAAGAGCGCTTTTTACTATGCCAACCTAACCAGAGTGACGGGAGAGGCACCATCCAGAAAACGTGCTCAGCTCGTCGAGAAAATGCGATTTAAGCAATAAAACAAAAATGCTTATAAAACATAAACCAAACGTTGCAGGTGGTCATTTCTGCATGCGCAGTGATAAACCCGGCACTCTGAAGCACCCAAGAGCGCTTTTTACTAGAAATAGTGCTCAGCTCGTCGAGAAAATGCGCTCTAAGCAATACAATTAAAATGCTCATAAAACATAAACCAAACGTTGCAGGTGGTCATTTCTTATGTGCAGTGATAAACTCGGCACTCTGAAGCACCCAAGAGCGCTTTTTACTTTGCCAACCTAACCAGAGTGACGGGAGAGGCACCATCCAGAAAACGTGCTCAGCTCGTCGAGAAAATGCGATTTAAGCAATAAAACTAAAAATGCTTATAAAACATAAACCAAACGTTGCAGGTGGTCATTTCTGCATGCGCAGTGATAAACTGGGCACTCTGAAGCCCCCAAGAGCGCTTTTTACTATGCCAACCTAACCAGAGTGACGGGAGAGGCACCATCCAGAAAACGTGCTCAGCTCGTCGAGAAAATGCGATTTAAGCAATAAAACAAAAAATGCTTATAAAACATAAACCAAACGTTGCAGGTGGTCATTTCTGCATGCGCAGTGATAAACCCGGCACTCTGAAGCACCCAAGAGCGCTTTTTACTAGAAATAGTGCTCAGCTCGTCGAGAAAATGCGCTCTAAGCAATACAATTAAAAATGCTCATAAAACATAAACCAAACGTTGCAGGTGGTCATTTCTTTATGTGCAGTGATAAACTCGGCACTCTGAAGCACCCAAGAGCGCTTTTTACTTTGCCAACCTAACCAGAGTGACGGGAGAGGCACCATCCAGAAAACGTGCTCAGCTCGTCGAGAAAATGCGATTTAAGCAATAAAACTAAAAATGCTTATAAAACATAAACCAAACGTTGCAGGTGGTCATTTCTGCATGCGCAGTGATAAACTGGGCACTCTGAAGCCCCCAAGAGCGCTTTTTACTATGCCAACCTAACAGAGTGACGGGAGAGGCACCATCCAGAAAACGTGCTCAGCTCGTCGAGAAAATGCGATTTAAGCAATAAAACAAAAAATGCTTATAAAACATAAACCAAACGTTGCAGGTGGTCATTTCTGCATGCGCAGTGATAAACCCGGCACTCTGAAGCACCCAAGAGCGCTTTTTACTAGAAATAGTGCTCAGCTCGTCGAGAAAATGCGCTCTAAGCAATACAATTAAAAATGCTCATAAAACATAAACCAAACGTTGCAGGTGGTCATTTCTTTATGTGCAGTGATAAACTCGGCACTCTGAAGCACCAAGAGCGCTTTTTACTTTGCCAACCTAACCAGAGTGACGGGAGAGGCACCATCCAGAAAACGTGCTCAGCTCGTCGAGGAAAATGCGATTTAAGCAATAAAACTAAAAATGCTTATAAAACATAAACCAAACGTTGCAGGTGGTCATTTCTGCATGCGCAGTGATAAACTGGGCACTCTGAAGCCCCCAAGAGCGCTTTTTACTATGCCAACCTAACCAGAGTGACGGGAGAGGCACCATCCAGAAAACGTGCTCAGCTCGTCGAGAAAATGCGATTTAAGCAATAAAACAAAAAATGCTTATAAAACATAAACCAAACGTTGCAGGTGGTCATTTCTGCATGCGCAGTGATAAACCCGGCACTCTGAAGCACCCAAGAGCGCTTTTTACTAGAAATAGTGCTCAGCTCGTCGAGAAAATGCGCTCTAAGCAATACAATTAAAAATGCTCATAAAACATAAACCAAACGTTGCAGGTGGTCATTTCTTTATGTGCAGTGATAAACTCGGCACTCTGAAGCACCCAAGAGCGCTTTTTACTTTGCCAACCTAACCAGAGTGACGGGAGAGGCACCATCCAGAAAACGTGCTCAGCTCGTCGAGAAAATGCGATTTAAGCAATAAACTAAAAATGCTTATAAAACATAAACCAAACGTTGCAGGTGGTCATTTCTGCATGCGCAGTGATAACTGGGCACTCTGAAGCCCCCAAGAGCGCTTTTACTATGCCAACCTAACCAGAGTGACGGGAGAGGCACCATCCAGAAACGTGCTCAGCTCGTCGAGAAAATGCGATTTAAGCAATAAAACAAAAAATGCTTATAAAACATAAACCAACGTTGCAGGTGGTCATTTCTGCATGCGCAGTGATAAACCCGGCACTCTGAAGCACCCAAGAGCGCTTTTTACTAGAAATAGTGCTCAGCTCGTCGAGAAAATGCGCTCTAAGCAATACAATTAAAAATGCTCATAAAACATAAACCAAACGTTGCAGGTGGTCATTTCTTTATGTGCAGTGATAAACTCGGCACTCTGAAGCACCCAAGAGCGCTTTTACTTTGCCAACCTAACCAGAGTGACGGGAGAGGCACCATCCAGAAAACGTGCTCAGCTCGTCGAGAAAATGCGATTTAAGCAATAAAACTAAAAATGCTTATAAAACATAAACCAAACGTTGCAGGTGGTCATTTCTGCATGCGCAGTGATAAACTGGGCACTCTGAAGCCCCCAAGAGCGCTTTTTACTATGCCAACCTAACCAGAGTGACGGGAGAGGCACCATCCAGAAAACGTGCTCAGCTCGTCGAGAAAATGCGATTTAAGCAATAAAACAAAAAATGCTTATAAAACATAAACCAAACGTTGCAGGTGGTCATTTCTGCATGCGCAGTGATAAACCCGGCACTCTGAAGCACCCAAGAGCGCTTTTTACTAGAAATAGTGCTCAGCTCGTCGAGAAAATGCGCTCTAAGCAATACAATTAAAAATGCTCATAAAACATAAACCAAACGTTGCAGGTGGTCATTTCTTCATGCTGCAGTGATAAACTCGGCACTCTGAAGCACCCAAGAGCGCTTTTTACTTTGCCAACCTAACCAGAGTGACGGGAGAGGCACCATCCAGAAAACGTGCTCAGCTCGTCGAGAAAATGCGATTTAAGCAATAAAACTAAAAATGCTTATAAAACATAAACCAAACGTTGCAGGTGGTCATTTCTGCATGCGCAGTGATAAACTGGGCACTCTGAAGCCCCCAAGAGCACTTTTTACTATGCCAACCTAACCAGAGTGACGGGAGAGGCACCATCCAGAAAACGTGCTCAGCTCGTCGAGAAAATGCGATTTAAGCAATAAAACAAAAAATGCTTATAAAACATAAACCAAACGTTGCAGGTGGTCATTTCTGCATGCGCAGTGATAAACCCGGCACTCTGAAGCACCCAAGAGCGCTTTTTACTAGAAATAGTGCTCAGCTCGTCGAGAAAATGCGCTCTAAGCAATACAATTAAAAATGCTCATAAAACATAAACCAAACGTTGCAGGTGGTCATTTCTTTATGTGCAGTGATAAACTCGGCACTCTGAAGCACCCAAGAGCGCTTTTTACTTTGCCAACCTAACCAGAGTGACGGGAGAGGCACCATCCAGAAAACGTGCTCAGCTCGTCGAGAAAATGCGATTTAAGCAATAAAACTAAAAATGCTTATAAAACATAAACCAAACGTTGCAGGTTGGTCATTTCTTCATGCGCAGTGATAAACTCCGCACTCTGAAGGACCCAAGAGCGCTTTTTACTATGCCAACTTAACCACAGTGACGTGAGGCGACCGGGCGCGGACGCTAACTCACGCCCGGCAAGAGCGCTCGGAAGGCGGATAGGCTTTCACGGAAGCCCCGCCAGCAGGTCCGCGGGCCATTTAGGGTCCCATAAGTGACCGTGCGCGGTCTCTAACTCACGCCCGGCAGGAGTGCTCGGAGGGCGGATAGGCTTTCACGGAGGTACCGCCAGCCGGTCCGCGGGCTATTTAGGGTCCCATAACTGACCGGAGCGCGGTCTCAAACCCACGCCCGGCAGGAGTGCTCGTAGGGCGGATAGGCATTCACGGAGGTCCCGCCAGCCGGTCCGCGGGCTATTTAGGGTCCCATAACTGACCGGGCGCGGTCTCTAACTCAGGCCCGGCAGGAGTGCTCGGAGGGCGGATAGGCATTCACGGAAGGTCCCGCCAGCCGGTCCGCGGGCCATTTAGGGTCCCATAACTGACCGGGCGCGGTCTCTAACGTCAGGCCCGGCAGGAGTGCTCGGAGGGCGGATAGGCATTCACGGAGGTCCCGCCAGCCGGTCCGCGGGCTATTTAGGGTCCCATAACTGACCGGGCGCGGTCTCTAACCCACGCCCGGCAGGAGTGCTCGGAGGGCGGATAGGCATTCACGGAGGTCCCGCCAGCCGGTCCGCGGGCCATTTAGGGTCCCATAAGTGACCGGGCGCGGTCTCTAACTCAGGCCCGGCAGGAGTGCTCGTAGGGCGGATAGGCATTCACGGAGGTCCCGCCAGCGGTCCGCGGGCCATTTAGGGTCCCATAACTGACCGGGCGCGGTCTCTAACTCAGGCCCGGCAGGAGTGCTCGGAGGGCGGATAGGCATTCACGGAGGTACCGCCAGCCGGTCCGCGGGCCATTTAGGGTCCCATAAGTGACCGTGCGCGGTCTCTAACTCACGCCCGGCAGGAGTGCTCGGAGGGCGGATAGGCTTTCACGGATGGTACCGCCAGCCGGTCCGCGGGCCATTTAGGGTCCCATAAGTGACCGGGCAGCGGTCTCTAACTCACGCCCGGCAGGAGTGCTCGGAGGGCGGATAGGCATTCACGGAGGTACCGCCAGCCGGTCCGCGGGCCAATTAGGGTCCCGTAAGGGACCGGGCGCGGTCTCTAACTCAGGCCCGGCAGGAGTGCTCGGAGGGCGGATAGGCATTCACGAAGGTACCGCCAGCCGGTCCGCGGGCCAATTAGGGTCCCATAAGTGACCGGGCGCGGTCTCTAACCCACGCCCGGCAGGAGTGCTCGGAGGGCGGACAGGCTTTCACGGAGCTCCCGCCAGCCGGTCCGCGGGCCAAATAGGGTCCCATAAGGGACCGGGGGCGGACGCTAAACCACGCACTCAACTCGGCACTCTGAAGCACCCAAGAGCGCTTTTTACTAGAAAACGTGCTCAGCTCGTCGAGAAAATGCACTCTAAGCAATACAATTAAAAATGCTTATAAAACATAAACCAAACGTTGCAGGTGGTCATTTCTTCATGTGCAGTGATAAACTCGGCACTCTGAAGCACCCAAGAGCGCTTTTAACTAGAAAACGTGCTCAGCTCGTCGAGAAAATGCGCTCTAAGCAATACAATTAAAAATGCTCATAAAACATAAACCAAACGTTGCAGGTGGTCATTTCTTCATGTGCAGTGATAAACTCGGCACTCTGAAGCACCCAAGAGCGCTTTTTACTTTTCCAACCTAACCAGAGTGACGGGAGAGGCACCATCCAGAAAACGTGCTCAGCTCGTCGAGAAAATGCGATTTAAGCAATAAAACTAAAAATGCTTATAAAACATAAACCAAACGTTGCAGGTGGTCATTTCTTCATGTGCAGTGATAAACTCGGCACTCTGAAGCACCCAAGAGCGCTTTTTACTTTGCCAACCTAACAAGAGTGACGGGAGAGGCACCATCCAGAAAACGTGCTCAGCTCGTCGAGAAAATGCGATTTAAGCAATAAAACTAAAAATGCTTATAAAACATAAACCAAACGTTGCAGGTGGTCATTTCTGCATGCGCAGTGATAAACTGGGCACTCTGAAGCACCCAAGAGCGCTTTTAACTAGAAAACGTGCTCAGCTCGTCGAGAAAATGCGCTCTAAGCAATACAATTAAAAATGCTCATAAAACATAAACCAAACGTTGCAGGTGGTCATTTCTTCATGTGCAGTGATAAACTCGGCACTCTGAAGCACCCAAGAGCGCTTTTTACTTTGCCAACCTAACCAGAGTGACGGAGAGGCACCATCCAGAAAACGTGCTCAGCTCGTCGAGAAAATGCGATTTAAGCAATAAAACTAAAAATGCTTATAAAACATAAACCAAACGTTGCAGGTGGTCATTTCTGCATGCGCAGTGATAAACTGGGCACTCTGAAGCCCCCAAGAGCACTTTTTACTATGCCAACCTAACCAGAGTGACGGGAGAGGCACCATCCAGAAAACGTGCTCAGCTCGTCGAGAAAATGCGATTTAAGCAATAAAACTAAAAATGCTTATAAAACATAAACCAAACGTTGCAGGTGGTCATTTCTGCATGCGCAGTGATAAACTCGGCACTCTGAAGCACCCAAGAGCGCTTTTTAACTAGAAATAGTGCTCAGCTCGTCGAGAAAATGCGCTCTAAGCAATACAATTAAAAATGCTCATAAAACATAAACCAAACGTTGCAGGTGGTCATTTCTTTATGTGCAGTGATAAACTCGGCACTCTGAAGCACCCAAGAGCGCTTTTTACTTTGCCAACCTAACCAGAGTGACGGGAGAGGCACCATCCAGAAAACGTGCTCAGCTCGTCGAGAAAATGCGATTTAAGCAATAAAACTAAAAATGCTTATAAAACATAAACCAAACGTTGCAGGTGGTCATTTCTGCATGCGCAGTGATAAACTGGGCACTCTGAAGCCCCCAAGAGCGCTTTTTACTATGCCAACCTAACCAGAGTGACGGGAGAGGCACCATCCAGAAAACGTGCTCAGCTCGTCGAGAAAATGCGATTTAAGCAATAAAACAAAAAATGCTTATAAAACATAAACCAAACGTTGCAGGTGGTCATTTCTGCATGCGCAGTGATAAACCCGGCACTCTGAAGCACCCAAGAGCGCTTTTTACTAGAAATAGTGCTCAGCTCGTCGAGAAAATGCGCTCTAAGCAATACAATTAAAAATGCTCATAAAACATAAACCAAA
>NW_023590213.1:0-32929 GCF_901709675.1 Syngnathus acus
GGTTAGGTTGGAAAAGTAAAAAGCGCTCTTGGGTGCTTCAGAGTGCCGAGTTTATCACTGCACATGAAGAAATGACCACCTGCAACGTTTGGTTTATGTTTTATGAGCATTTTTAATTGTATTGCTTAGAGCGCATTTTCTCGACGAGCTGAGCACGTTTTCTAGTTAAAAGCGCTCTTGGGTGCTTCAGAGTGCCGAGTTTATCACTGCACATGAAGAAATGACCACCTGCAACGTTTGGTTTATGTTTTATAAGCATTTTTAATTGTATTGCTTAGAGTGCATTTTCTCGACGAGCTGAGCACGTTTTCTAGTAAAAAGCGCTCTTGGGTGCTTCAGAGTGCCGAGTTGAGTGCGTGGTTTAGCGTCCGCCCCCGGTCCCTTATGGGACCCTATTTGGCCCGCGGACCGGCTGGCGGGAGCTCCGTGAAAGCCTGTCCGCCCTCCGAGCACTCCTGCCGGGCGTGGGTTAGAGACCGCGCCCGGTCACTTATGGGACCTAATTGGCCCGCGGACCGGCTGGCGGTACCATCGTGAATGCCTATCCGCCCTCCGAGCACTCCTGCCGGGCCTGAGTTAGAGACCGCGCCCGGTCCCTTACGGGACCCTAATTGGCCCGCGGACCGGCTGGCGGTACCTCCGTGAATGCCTATCCGCCCTCCGAGCACTCCTGCCGGGCGTGAGTTAGAGACCGCACCCGGTCACTTATGGGACCCTAAATGGCCCGCGGACCGGCTGGCGGTACCTCCGTGAAAGCCTATCCGCCCTCCGAGCACTCCTGCCGGGCGTGAGTTAGAGACCGCGCACGGTCACTTATGGGACCCTAAATGGCCCGCGGACCGGCTGGCAGTACCTCCGTGAATGCCTATCCGCCCTCCGAGCACTCCTGCCGGGCCTGAGTTAGAGACCGCGCCCGGTCAGTTATGGGACCCTAAATGGCCCGCGGACCCGCTGGCGGGGCCTCCGTGAATGCCTATCCGCCCTACGAGCACTCCTGCCGGGCCTGAGTTAGAGACCGCGCCCGGTCACTTATGGGACCTTAAATGGCCCGCGGACCGGCTGGCGGGACCTCCGTGAATGCCTATCCGCCCTCCGAGCACTCCTGCCGGGCCTGAGTTAGAGACCGCGCCCGGTCAGTTATGGGACCCTAAATAGCCCGCGGACCGGCTGGCGGGACCTCCGTGAATGCCTATCCGCCCTCCGAGCACTCCTGCCGGACCTGACTTAGAGACCGCGCCCGGTCAGTTATGGGACCCTAAATGGCCCGCGGACCGGCTGGCGGGACCTCCGTGAATGCCTATCCGCCCTCCGAGCACTCCTGCCGGGCCTGAGTTAGAGACCGCGCCCGGTCAGTTATGGGACCCTAAATGGCCCGCGGACCGCCTGGCGGGACCTCCGTGAATGCCTATCCGCCCTACGAGCACTCCTGCCGGGCCTGAGTTAGAGACCGCGCACGGTCACTTATGGGACCTTAAATGGCCCGCGGACCGGCTGGCGGGACCTCCGTGAAAGCCTATCCGCCTTCCGAGCTCTCATGCCTGGCGTGGGTTAGCGTCCGCGCCCGGTCCCTTATGGAACCCTATTTGGCCCGCGGACCTGCTGGCGGGGCTTCCGTGAAAGCCTATCCGCCTTCCGAGCGCTCTTGCCGGGCGTGAGTTAGCGTCCGCGCCCGGTCGCCTCACGTCACTCTGGTTAAGTTGGCATAGTAAAAAGCGCTCTTGGGTCAGAGTGCGGAGTTTATCACTGCGCATGAAGAAATGACAACCTGCAACGTTTGGTTTATGTTTTATAAGCATTTTTAGTTTTATTGCTTAAATCGCATTTTCTCGACGAGCTGAGCACGTTTTCTGGATGGTGCCTCTCCCGTCACTCTGGTTAGGTTGGCAAAGTAAAAAGCGCTCTTGGGTGCTTCAGAGTGCCGAGTTTATCACTGCACATGAAGAAATGACCACCTGCAACGTTTGGTTTATGTTTTATAAGCATTTTTAGTTTTATTGCTTAAATCGCATTTTCTCGACGAGCTGAGCACGTTTTCTGGATGGTGCCTCTCCCGTCACTCTGGTTAGGTTGGAAAAGTAAAAAGCGCTCTTGGGTGCTTCAGAGTGCCGAGTTTATCACTGCACATGAAGAAATGACCACCTGCAACGTTTGGTTTATGTTTTATGAGCATTTTTAATTGTATTGCTTAGAGCGCATTTTCTCGACGAGCTGAGCACGTTTTCTAGTTAAAAGCGCTCTTGGGTGCTTCAGAGTGCCGAGTTTATCACTGCACATGAAGAAATGACCACCTGCAACGTTTGGTTTATGTTTTATAAGCATTTTTAATTGTATTGCTTAGAGTGCATTTTCTCGACGAGCTGAGCACGTTTTCTAGTAAAAAGCGCTCTTGGGTGCTTCAGAGTGCCGAGTTGAGTGCGTGGTTTAGCGTCCGCCCCCGGTCCCTTATGGGACCCTATTTGGCCCGCGGACCGGCTGGCGGGAGCTCCGTGAAAGCCTGTCCGCCCTCCGAGCACTCCTGCCGGGCGTGGGTTAGAGACCGCGCCCGGTCACTTATGGGACCCTAATTGGCCCGCGGACCGGCTGGCGGTACCATCGTGAATGCCTATCCGCCCTCCGAGCACTCCTGCCGGGCCTGAGTTAGAGACCGCGCCCGGTCCCTTACGGGACCCTAATTGGCCCGCGGACCGGCTGGCGGTACCTCCGTGAATGCCTATCCGCCCTCCGAGCACTCCTGCCGGGCGTGAGTTAGAGACCGCAGCCCGGTCACTTATGGGACCCTAAATGGCCCGCGGACCGGCTGGCGGTACCTCCGTGAAAGCCTATCCGCCCTCCGAGCACTCCTGCCGGCGCGTGAGTTAGAGACCGCGCACGGTCACTTATGGGACCCTAAATGGCCCGCGGACCGGCTGGCAGGTACCTCCGTGAATGCCTATCCGCCCTCCGAGCACTCCTGCCGGGCCTGAGTTAGAGACCGCGCCCGGTCAGTTATGGGACCCTAAATGGCCCGCGGACCCGCTGGCGGGGCCTCCGTGAATGCCTATCCGCCCTACGAGCACTCCTGCCGGGCCTGAGTTAGAGACCGCGCCCGGTCACTTATGGGACCTTAAATGGCCCGCGGACCGGCTGGCGGGACCTCCGTGAATGCCTATCCGCCCTCCGAGCACTCCTGCCGGGCCTGAGTTAGAGACCGCGCCCGGTCAGTTATGGGACCCTAAATAGCCCGCGGACCGGCTGGCGGGACCTCCGTGAATGCCTATCCGCCCTCCGAGCACTCCTGCCGGACCTGACTTAGAGACCGCGCCCGGTCAGTTATGGGACCCTAAATGGCCCGCGGACCGGCTGGCGGGACCTCCGTGAATGCCTATCCGCCCTCCGAGCACTCCTGCCGGGCCTGAGTTAGAGACCGCGCCCGGTCAGTTATGGGACCCTAAATGGCCCGCGGACCGCCTGGCGGGACCTCCGTGAATGCCTATCCGCCCTACGAGCACTCCTGCCGGGCCTGAGTTAGAGACCGCGCACGGTCACTTATGGGACCTTAAATGGCCCGCGGACCGGCTGGCGGGACCTCCGTGAAAGCCTATCCGCCTTCCGAGCTCTCATGCCTGGCGTGGGTTAGCGTCCGCGCCCGGTCCCTTATGGAACCCTATTTGGCCCGCGGACCTGCTGGCGGGGCTTCCGTGAAAGCCTATCCGCCTTCCGAGCGCTCTTGCCGGGCGTGAGTTAGCGTCCGCGCCCGGTCGCCTCACGTCACTCTGGTTAAGTTGGCATAGTAAAAAGCGCTCTTGGGTCTCAGAGTGCGGAGTTTATCACTGCGCATGAAGAAATGACAACCTGCAACGTTTGGTTTATGTTTTATAAGCATTTTTAGTTTTATTGCTTAAATCGCATTTTCTCGACGAGCTGAGCACGTTTTCTGGATGGTGCCTCTCCCGTCACTCTGGTTAGGTTGGCAAAGTAAAAAGTGCTCTTGGGTGCTTCAGAGTGCCGAGTTTATCACTGCGCATGCAGAAATGACCACCTGCAACGTTTGGTTTATGTTTTATAAGCATTTTTAGTTTTATTGCTTAAATCGCATTTTCTCGACGAGCTGAGCACGTTTTCTGGATGGTGCCTCTCCCGTCACTCTGGTTAGGTTGGCATAGTAAAAAGTGCTCTTGGGGGCTTCAGAGTGCCCAGTTTATCACTGCGCATGCAGAAATGACCACCTGCAACGTTTGGTTTATGTTTTATAAGCATTTTTAATTGTATTGCTTAGAGCGCATTTTCTCGACGAGCTGAGCACGTTTTCTAGTAAAAAGCGCTCTTGGGTGCTTCAGAGTGCCGAGTTTATCACTGCGCATGCAGAAATGACCACCTGCAACGTTTGGTTTATGTTTTATAAGCATTTTTTGTTTTATTGCTTAAATCGCATTTTCTCGACGAGCTAAGCACGTTTTCTGGATGGTGCCTCTCCCGTCACTCTGGTTAGGTTGGCATAGTAAAAAGTGCTCTTGGGGGCTTCAGAGTGCCCAGTTTATCACTGCGCATGCAGAAATGACCACCTGCAACGTTTGGTTTATGTTTTATAAGCATTTTTAGTTTTATTGCTTAAATCGCATTTTCTCGACGAGCTGAGCACGTTTTCTGGATGGTGCCTCTCCCGTCACTCTGGTTAGGTTGGCAAAGTAAAAAGCGCTCTTGGGTGCTTCAGAGTGCCGAGTTTATCACTGCACATGAAGAAATGACCACCTGCAACGTTTGGTTTATGTTTTATGAGCATTTTTAATTGTATTGCTTAGAGCGCATTTTCTCGACGAGCTGAGCACGTATTTCTAGTAAAAGCGCTCTTGGGTGCTTCAGAGTGCCGGGTTTATCACTGCGCATGCAGAAATGACCACCTGCAACGTTTGGTTTATGTTTTATAAGCATTTTTAGTTTTATTGCTTAAATCGCATTTTCTCGACGAGCTGAGCACGTTTTCTGGATGGTGCCTCTCCCGTCCTTCTGGTTAGGTTGGCATAGTAAAAAGTGCTCTTGGGGGCTTCAGAGTGCCCAGTTTATCACTGCGCATGCAGAAATGACCACCTGCAACGTTTGGTTTATGTTTTATAAGCATTTTTAGTTTTATTGCTTAAATCGCATTTTCTCGACGAGCTGAGCACGTTTTCTGGATGGTGCCTCTCCCGTCACTCTGGTTAGGTTGGCAAAGTAAAAAGCGCTCTTGGGTGCTTCAGAGTGCCGAGTTTATCACTGCACATGAAGAAATGACCACCTGCAACGTTTGGTTTATGTTTTATGAGCATTTTTAATTGTATTGCTTAGAGCGCATTTTCTCGACGAGCTGAGCACGTTTTCTAGTTAAAAGCGCTCTTGGGTGCTTCAGAGTGCCAGGTTTATCACTGCACATGCAGAAATGACCACCTGCAACGTTTGGTTTATGTTTTATAAGCATTTTTAGTTTTATTGCTTAAATCGCATTTTCTCGACGAGCTGAGCACGTTTTCTGGATGGTGCCTCTCCCGTCACTCTGGTTAGGTTGGCAAAGTAAAAAGCGCTCTTGGGTGCTTCAGAGTGCCGAGTTTATCACTGCACATGAAGAAATGACCACCTGCAACGTTTGGTTTATGTTTTATAAGCATTTTTAGTTTTATTGCTTAAATCGCATTTTCTCGACAAGCTGAGCACGTTTTCTGGATGGTGCCTCTCCCGTCACTCTGGTTAGGTTGGAAAAGTAAAAAGGGCTCTTGGGTGCTTCAGAGTGCCGAGTTTATCACTGCACATGAAGAAATGACCACCTGCAACGTTTGGTTTATGTTTTATGAGCATTTTTAATTGTATTGCTTAGAGCGCATTTTCTCGACGAGCTGAGCACGTTGTTAGGGTAGTTCTCACTCTAACTTATTTTGCAAGAACCACACTGGAGACAAGTTAGTCGTTTCAGACACCTGCAGGCGGAGAGTTCACTCGTCGCTGTGCTTACAGCGATGGTCGAATGAAGTCTGCAGTCAGGCCTCATCAGGTGCATATTTATTGAGAAGAAACACAGTGGGGTTGAAAGTGGGGGTGTGAGAACCCAGGAAGGGGTGAAGACGCTCCCCTGCTGATCAAAGCATAGCAGGGGGCCTTTTACGACTTTGTGGAAACAAAGCAACTTTGATTGCTTCCTCTGCAGCTAGTCAATCAGGTGAAAATATCTTAGCACTTTGGTCTACTACTTTGGTAAGACAGGACAAGCTAGGTAAATTATTACAGGTTACATTCCAACATAATCATACGATGAAGATATTCTGCAAACCCTAACATATCCCCCCTGTTTTATCATATGAGTATGTCAAACCCGATCAACCAAACATAAGAAAGAAAATACAATGACAGCAATAACTTCCAGTGAAGACGAGGTATTTCCCTCAATGCTCCAGTCCAAATTTTGTGTGCAACTGAAAAACCTGCGGCCAGATTAAATGCAGGAAAAGAGTTACACGGCCCCTTTGCCTTAGGCGACCAGAATGTTATCAATAAAAAAAAGAAAAAGAAAAACACAGAAACAGTACATCATTGTACCCATCACTTGCAAGGCATTTTCGATGGTCAAATCATCAAGTTTCCGTAAAATAATGCTGAGCTAAACAGCAGTCGTCCGGAACATTCGCACCCCAGACAGGGTCATGGGGGTCAAAGGTTGTAATCGCCCTGCGTCGACGTCCAGAAGAGTTGTGTGCTGTCGTCAGCTCACGATGTTGTATCCTGTAGGTGTGGTCTGTCACCCACACTGGTGCACACACTCCTGTCCAGTTGGCGGGCAGCATCGGATAAACCGCCTGAAATGGCTCTCTTATCTTGACACTCAGTGGCGATGTCCAAAGCTCCCATCCAGTTCCCTCCTGGAGAGCAGTCTCTGTCAATGCATTTGTGGGTCTCACTTCCTTGGAATGGTCCCTCCCACCGTGGGCTGGCCCAGCTCTTTCTTTTGATGACTTTGATGTAGACCCAGTCTCCTGGTATGACGGGGTTGTCGACCTGTGAGGATGAAAGATCAGGCGGCAGTAAATTTGCATTGACACCTCTGTCAGTCTGAGCGTTCTAATCATGTAATCTGCCAAAGACTGTTCTTCATCTGCCTTTTGTAAATCTGCATGGAACACAGGTAGTCTATATGGCCTCCCGTGGATGATTTCAAAAGGTGTTAGCCCTTCTGAAGTGGGAATGATTCTCATATAGAGCTTCACTAAGTCTAGGCACTCCGGCCAAGATCTGCCTGTTGTTTCCATGCATTTTTTCAACCTGCTTTTGATAGTATAGTTTGCTCGTTCAACCAGGCCAGCGCTGGACGGGTGGTAGCCGCAGTGGTTTTTTAACGTTACCCCAAGGTGTACAGCCATGTTCTGTACAACTTGGTTCACAAAGTGTGGACCATTGTCACTGTAAATGGTTTGGGGGATGCCATGAGTCGGTATGATGGCTTTGCAAATGGCTTTTGCCACTGTTAAGGCATCCGCACGTTTAGATGGAACTATTTCCACCCATTTGGAAAATGCATCAATCATCACTAGGCAGTATTTGTGAGGTCCACTTTGTGTGAGCTCAATAAAATCCATGTGCATGATTTGAAATGGGTAAGACTGTTTTGGAAATGAGCCTCTCTTAGGTCTCATGTTTCCTTGTGGATTATGTTTCACACAAACGGGACATGCTTTACAAAAATTTTTTAAGTAAACATCCAAACCAAAGGTAGTGAATTGTTGATGTATGATGGACCTCATCCCCCCTGTCGACACATGGCAAGGCCCATGCGTCGCAATTGCCGCTGCTTTAAAAAGTGACTCAGGTAAAACAGGTTTGTCATCGACGCGGAGGATATTATCTGTGTCCGCTATTGCTCCTTTTGTCGTCCACATTCGCTTTTCCACCATTGGAGCATTGCCCTGCATATCTGTCAGTATAGTCTTATCTATGAGCTGCGTGTCCTCTGAATCTATTAAAAAAAAAATTCATGGCCATGTTTCCCTGCTGCCGCTTCTTTAGCAATTCTGTCCGCTAATCTGTTTCCATTCGAGGCTTCGTCTGTGCCTGTGGTGTGAGCAGCACATTTACACACAGCTAGTTTAGCAGGTAAATGAATGGCCTGCAACAAGTCCTTCAACAAGGAGGCATGGGTAACTGGCTTACCAGTTGATGTCGTCAACCCCCTGCGCTCCCATTGTTTTGCAAAATAGAACAGAGTAGAAAACGCATCCTGACTGTCTGTGTATACAGTGACTTCCTTATCTTCCGCCAATTCACAAGCTCTTGTTAGTGCAATTAGCTCAGCAGCCTGCGCCGACCTGCTGTATGGAAGCTCCTCTGCTTCAGCGATCTGGTATGGCAATTTCACAATTGCATACCCACTTTGATTGTTCCCTTTATATATTTATTTCTTCCTTAGCATTTAACGTACTCAAAATCACTCTTTCTTCAAAGTCGCTCTACTAATTTTGGATAGAAGTGTCCAACAACGCCAACCATTCAACCTGTATTTTCCCTTCATTCAGGCAATCAGTCATCAATGCTCATTTGCATCTCACACGCAGTCTCCAAGAAGGAGACTTTCTATCACATCGGTCCCAATACATCCAAGCTCACCACACAACATTCACATACCGTTTCCATCTCAAGGTTCTTGATAGAACAATCCACCAATCCAAAAAAAACTCAACACGCAAAAAAACTGCTGGCAAATCAATCAGAAGTTTTCCTTCACAATTTTGATTCTTCCAATTCCTGAAAGCATGTTCTGTCGTTTCTTACTTAACATGCACTAGTGTGGATCAGTTTCTGCTCGCAAACAGATTTCTCTCTTTTCCTCTCATTTTTATCTTTCAAAAGCGTTTCTGTTCTGCGGTGCAAATTGGATAGACCACAGTCTAGCAAATTTCTGTGCACTAAAAGTTTAGCCAATTTTCATAATTTTAACACGCATGCACAGCTCTCGCGCGCGTAAGGTAGATCCCAGCACCAATGATTCGTCACAGGCTGGCCATTTCCTGTGGTCGATCATGAGCTGGTCCCTCCCACGCACACGAGGACAGCACATTCTAAGTTTTATTTATCTTCTAGAAGCCAGTTGCATTCATTTACCACTTGATTTGCAAATTTTAACTTTAGTGTACATACACAATTTGATCTCTGGTCATTTGTCATTGGGCATACAACAGCATTGTCATACTCCTTGCATGGACAGGAGCTCTAACAATCTAAAAACGTTCTAATAATCTGACAATGACATGTCTTGCTTTCATATGGACATCTGTTATTTCTTCCTCTGTATGAGAAAAGAGATCACAGGGGAGGAATCTAGTCACGCTGACAATTTGGCTTTTCCTCTGCCCCTTCCTCCACCCTTTGATTGGTATTGTTTTGCAAAACGACACGCTCTTGCCAAGTGTCCTCGTCTCCCACAGTTCCAACAGTTGTCAGAATCTGATGGGGGTTTTGAATTATATTGCGGCCTGCGACCTTGTTGGCCTCTACCTCTTCCTCTGGCCTGCTGGGACCCATGAAAGAAGACTGTTGTATCTTCATCTAGGTCAACATCATCATCATCATCGCCTAGATGAAATACATCAGAACTTTTGGCCCATTGCGTAGTTGTTGTCTTTCAACCACATTCTAGCACAATTCAACTCTCTCTCTTTTCTTTTCTTTTTCAGTCCCTTTGTCGTTCTATCTACACTCTCCTCCAAAACATCAACCACCATCTTCCACACTTCAACTTTCAACGTCCCTTCTACTCCATACTTTTTCTTCCACTTTGGCATGTATTGCATACAATTAAGAAATTTACATGCCATGTACTTCTCATCTCCTTCAAGAGCTAGGGATTTACCGGTTTTGTTTCCCATCTTAATTAGGTATTTTAGGTTTATACAATTTTTTTTATTTTTATTTTCTTTGAGGATCCTCAATGCAGGTTTAAATTGACCTTCCACCAAATTCTCTTTGCGGTCAATTTATCCTACCAGTCGCACTCTCAACCACACAAACACCAGCGCTTTTTATTTTTAGGCCTATCCAGGATGGGTGTAAAACCCTCCAACACAGCTTGGAGGAACGGACAGAAAAAAGAATCTACGCCCTTCTTCAATTAGGAAAAAGAAACTCTGTTCTTTCTTAGCCCGTTCCTTCCACTGGGACTTGAACCCAAGCTGTTCTTTGGCCGGAGAAACGTACAAAGAAATATCTACACCCTTCTTTGATTAACAAAAAAGAAGCTCCGTGTTTCTTAGCACGTTCCTTCCACTGGGACTCTAACCCAAGCCAGATCCCTCAGCTTGGAAGAACAGACAAAGAAGAATCTACGCACTTCTTCGATGAACGAAAAAGAAGCTCTGCTTTTCTTAGTCTGTTACTTCCCCTGGGACTCGAACCCAAGCTATATTCCGTGCACCTCTACCTTTTACGCGTTTCACAACAACACAATCACACAACTTTAGGGCGTTAACTTACTTGTCCCCTGGTTCGTTGCACTGCCGGGTCCCGTCAATCCACCTCTGTCAGACGAAGGCAGACCTAAGATGCTGGCCCAGTGAAGAATTTCCTTCCCAGGTCTTTCTTTACCAGGTCCTCCTAATGGACGCTGGCCCGTCGACGGTGTACAGCGCGTCGTCCTCCGTCAGCCAGATGGCGGGTATGAGGGTCCCGGGTTTCGGCACCAAAATGTTAGGGTAGTTCTCACTCTAACTTATTTTGCAAGAACCACACTGGAGACAAGTTAGTCGTTTCAGACACCTGCAGGCGGAGAGTTCACTCGTCGCTGTGCTTACAGCGATGGTCGAATGAAGTCTGCAGTCAGGCCTCATCAGGTGCATATTTATTGAGAAGAAACACAGTGGGGTTGAAAGTGGGGGTGTGAGAACCCAGGAAGGGGTGAAGACGCTCCCCTGCTGATCAAAGCATAGCAGGGGGCCTTTTACGACTTTGTGGAAACAAAGCAACTTTGATTGCTTCCTCTGCAGCTAGTCAATCAGGTGAAAATATCTTAGCACTTTGGTCTACTACTTTGGTAAGACAGGACAAGCTAGGTAAATTATTACAGGTTACATTCCAACATAATCATACGATGAAGATATTCTGCAAACCCTAACACACGTTTTCTAGTTAAAAGCGCTCTTGGGTGCTTCAGAGTGCCGAGTTTATCACTGCGCATGAAGAAATGACCACCTGCAACGTTTGGTTTATGTTTTATAAGCATTTTTAATTTTATTGCTTAAATCGCATTTTCTCGACGAGCTGAGCACGTTTTCTGGATGGTGCCTCTCCCGTCACTCTGGTTAGGTTGGCATAGTAAAAAGTGCTCTTGGGGGCTTCAGAGTGCCCAGTTTATCACTGCGCATGCAGAAATGACCACCTGCAACGTTTGGTTTATGTTTTATAAGCATTTTTAGTTTTATTGCTTAAATCGCATTTTCTCGACGAGCTGAGCACGTTTTCTGGATGGTGCCTCTCCCGTCACTCTGGTTAGGTTGGCAAAGTAAAAAGCGCTCTTGGGTGCTTCAGAGTGCCGAGTTTATCACTGCACATGAAGAAATGACCACCTGCAACGTTTGGTTTATGTTTTATGAGCATTTTTAATTGTATTGCTTAGAGCGCATTTTCTCGACGAGCTGAGCACGTTTTCTAGTTAAAAGCGCTCTTGGGTGCTTCAGAGTGCCCAGTTTATCACTGCGCATGCAGAAATGACCACCTGCAACGTTTGGTTTATGTTTTATAAGCATTTTTAGTTTTATTGCTTAAATCGCATTTTCTCGACGAGCTGAGCACGTTTTCTGGATGGTGCCTCTCCCGTCACTCTTGTTAGGTTGGCAAAGTAAAAAGCGCTCTTGGGTGCTTCAGAGTGCCGAGTTTATCACTGCACATGAAGAAATGACCACCTGCAACGTTTGGTATATGTTTTATAAGCATTTTTAGTTTTATTGCTTAAATCGCATTTTCTCGACGAGCTGAGCACGTTTTCTGGATGGTGCCTCTCCCGTCACTCTGGTTAGGTTGGAAAAGTAAAAAGCGCTCTTGGGTGCTTCAGAGTGCCGAGTTTATCACTGCACATGAAGAAATGACCACCTGCAACGTTTGGTTTATGTTTCATGAGCATTTTTAATTGTATTGCTTAGAGCGCATTTTCTCGACGAGCTGAGCACGTTTTCTAGTTAAAAGCGCTCTTGGGTGCTTCAGAGTGCCGAGTTTATCACTGCACATGAAGAAATGACCACCTGCAACGTTTGGTTTATGTTTTATAAGCATTTTTAATTGTATTGCTTAGAGTGCATTTTCTCGACGAGCTGAGCACGTTTTCTAGTAAAAAGCGCTCTTGGGTGCTTCAGAGTGCCGAGTTGAGTGCGTGGTTTAGCGTCCGCCCCCGGTCCCTTATGGGACCCTATTTGGCCCGCGGACCGGCTGGCGGGAGCTCCGTGAAAGCCTGTCCGCCCTCCGAGCACTCCTGCCGGGCGTGGGTTAGAGACCGCGCCCGGTCACTTATGGGACCCTAATTGGCCCGCGGACCGGCTGGCGGTACCTTCGTGAATGCCTATCCGCCCTCCTAGCACTCCTGCCGGGCCTGAGTTAGAGACCGCGCCCGGTCCCTTACGGGACCCTAATTGGCCCGCGGACCGGCTGGCGGTACCTCCATGAATGCCTATCCGCCCTCCAAGCACTCCTGCCGGGCGTGAGTTAGAGACCGCGCCCGGTCACTTATGGGACCCTAAATGGCCCGCGGACCGGCTGGCGGTACCTCCGTGAAAGCCTATCCGCCCTCCGAGCACTCCTGCCGGGCGTGAGTTAGAGACCGCGCACGGTCACTTATGGGACCCTAAATGGCCCGCGGACCGGCTGGCGGTACCTCCGTGAATGCCTATCCGCCCTCCGAGCACTCCTGCCGGGCCTGAGTTAGAGACCGCGCCCGGTCAGTTATGGGACCCTAAATGGCCCGCGGACCGGCTGGCGGGACCTCCGTGAATGCCTATCCGCCCTACGAGCACTCCTGCCGGGCCTGAGTTAGAGACCGCGCCCGGTCACTTATGGGACCTTAAATGGCCCGCGGACCGGCTGGCGGGACCTCCGTGAATGCCTATCCGCCCTCCGAGCACTCCTGCCGGGCCTGAGTTAGAGACCGCGCCCGGTCAGTTATGGGACCCTAAATAGCCCGCGGACCGGCTGGCGGGACCTCCGTGAATGCCTATCCGCCCTCCGAGCACTCCTGCCGGGCCTGAGTTAGAGACCGCGCCCGGTCAGTTATGGGACCCTAAATGGCCCGCGGACCGCCTGGCGGGACCTCCGTGAATGCCTATCCGCCCTACGAGCACTCCTGCCGGGCCTGAGTTAGAGACCGCGCACGGTCACTTATGGGACCTTAAATGGCCCGCGGACCGGCTGGCGGGACCTCCGTGAAAGCCTATCCGCCTTCCGAGCTCTCATGCCTGGCGTGGGTTAGCGTCCGCGCCCGGTCCCTTATGGAACCCTATTTGGCCCGCGGACCTGCTGGCGGGGTTTCCGTGAAAGCCTATCCGCCTTCCGAGCGCTCTTGCCGGGCGTGAGTTAGCGTCCGCGCCCGGTCGCCTCACGTCACTCTGGTTAAGTTGGCATAGTAAAAAGCGCTCTTGGGTCCTTCAGAGTGCGGAGTTTATCACTGCGCATGAAGAAATGACAACCTGCAACGTTTGGTTTATGTTTTATAAGCATTTTTAGTTTTATTGCTTAAATCGCATTTTCTCGACGAGCTGAGCACGTTTTCTGGATGGTGCCTCTCCCGTCACTCTGGTTAGGTTGGCAAAGTAAAAAGTGCTCTTGGGTGCTTCAGAGTGCCGAGTTTATCACTGCGCATGAAGAAATGACCACCTGCAACGTTTGGTTTATGTTTTATAAGCATTTTTAATTGTATTGCTTAGAGCGCATGTTCTCGACGAGCTGAGCACGTTTTCTAGTAAAAAGCGCTCTTGGGTGCTTCAGAGTGCCGGGTTTATCACTGCGCATGCAGAAATGACCACCTGCAACGTTTGGTTTATGTTTTATAAGCATTTTTTGTTTTATTGCTTAAATCGCATTTTCTCGACGAGCTGAGCACGTTTTCTGGATGGTGCCTCTCCCGTCACTCTGGTTAGGTTGGCATAGTAAAAAGTGCTCTTGGGGGCTTCAGAGTGCCGAGTTATCACTGCGCATGCAGAAATGACCACCTGCAACGTTTGGTTTATGTTTTATAAGCATTTTTAGTTTTATTGCTTAAATCGCATTTTCTCGACGAGCTGAGCACGTTTTCTGGATGGTGCCTCTCCCGTCACTCTGGTTAGGTTGGCATAGTAAAAAGTGCTCTTGGGGGCTTCAGAGTGCCCAGTTTATCACTGCGCATGCAGAAATGACCACCTGCAACGTTTGGTTTATGTTTTATAAGCATTTTTAATTGTATTGCTTAGAGCGCATTTTCTCGACGAGCTGAGCACGTTTTCTAGTAAAAAGCGCTCTTGGGTGCTTCAGAGTGCCGAGTTTATCACTGCGCATGCAGAAATGACCACCTGCAACGTTTGGTTTATGTTTTATAAGCATTTTTTGTTTTATTGCTTAAATCGCATTTTCTCGACGAGCTGAGCACGTTTTCTGGATGGTGCCTCTCCCGTCACTCTGGTTAGGTTGGCATAGTAAAAAGTGCTCTTGGGGGCTTCAGAGTGCCCAGTTTATCACTGCGCATGCAGAAATGACCACCTGCAACGTTTGGTTTATGTTTTATAAGCATTTTTAGTTTTATTGCTTAAATCGCATTTTCTCGACGAGCTGAGCACGTTTTCTGGATGGTGCCTCTCCCGTCACTCTGGTTAGGTTGGCAAAGTAAAAAGCGCTCTTGGGTGCTTCAGAGTGCCGAGTTTATCACTGCACATTGTCAAACGCGCACTTTATTATAGTGGCACCGGCTCCCCAGTAACGGGTTCAATAAGCCGGGGGTGAAGGGACTCGTCCGTAGCTGACCACCCGAGTTAAATTGATTCTACCAGAATCAATCTAATTTCTTTACGACGCCAATCCTTTTTAAGTCATCCGACGCGCGAGCCGAGTAACTCTATTCGAGGCGAGTCGTCGATATGACCGCGCCGTAATGATGGCTCCCTTCGGTTGTTTGATGCTGGTATTACGTTACGGATATTTTTTAGATGTCTTTGTTAAGACCTCAAGGATTCGTTAATTTACTAGAGCGCCCTCGCTCTAGCTGAACTCAAGATAACTACTTCGAACCAGATCTGACAATTCCTGATGTTAAGAATTAAAGCTGTCTTCACTTTAAAAAGAATTGAACGGATTTAAAGAATGACTATGATAGGGAAATAAAGACAATTTAAAGTTGTAATTACCGCATATAAAACCATGCTCGACATAGTTAATACGAAATAATCGATAACCGAATTAAGGCTTAAGAAGAGATTTAATGAATAAGCCAGAAAAAGACTTACAAGTCGAAAAAACAAAAAACAAGACTCACCCACACAGAACAAAAGAGGAGACTAAAGGTCTAAAATCCTATTTGGTTGAACAAGTCGAGTGATCGGCTCTCCTTTGTTCCAAAATCCGAATTCTGTTTAAAAAAAAGAGGAAAGGTCTGGCCGTGAGGAGCCTAGCCTAAAAAGTAAAATTGGCGACTTCTCCTTTCTGCCCCCGCGGCTGTCTCTTCTGCCTTCCTCGAAGCTTAAAATTTGACAAAGTCCAATTCGAAGACTCTGGAAATTCATCTTAGTAGATTTTGGTTCAATCTGAAAAAGAATGCAAAGTCCATCTTCGTTCTTTTAGTCCGGGCAGCGACACGGCCATCGCCGTGTTTTCGGAGAAGCGCCGCCCCGACTGGGGAGGAGGAGCGCGCCGTTCTGTGTCCGGGCCTCATATTTATATGCTTCTGGCATTACCTCATCGGAATTACCTCACCGGAATTACCCCACCGGAATACGTGGGTGTACCTCGGTTGTCCTGGCAACCTTGCTTCAAGCAGCAATCACCCTTAATTGGTGTTTCCTGTTTTGCTCGTTCCGGCATTACCTCATCGGAATTACCTCACCGGAATTACCCCACCGGAATACGTGGGTGCCCCTCGGTTGTCTTGGCAACCTTGCTTCAAGCAGCAATCACCCTTAATAGGTGTTTCCTGTTTTGCTCGTTCCGGCATTACCTCATCGGAATTACCTCACCGGAATTACCCCACCGGAATACGTGGGTGCCCCTCGGTTGTCTTGGCAACCTTGCTTCAAGCAGCAATCACCCTTAATAGGTGTTTCCTGTTTTGCTCGTTCTGGCATTTAGTATATAGCCCTTAATGTCTCCTCTTCAACTTAATACATTCAGGTATGGATGGAACACCAATGTTAAATACAGGTTGGACAAAACATTGCAACATGAATCACATATATCTTGTCACATAATAGTACTTAACACAATAATGGGTTCCTCCAACTTAAACACATATATTGCTATTGCTCAAGCTGTTACATCTTAAAATTATGGCATAGCAAACTCTTATTCCAAAATTGTGCGTTGCTACGTGTTTGAACAGGTCGTGTCCTCCCAATTGCTAACAATGTAATTGATTAGATTTGTTAATTTCCATCTGGTCACCCCTATGTCAAGCTTTAACACCATCTCCTGGTGAAATTTTGAACTACGACATGTTTTGGGATAGCCAATGTGCCTGGGCCAAATTCAATACCTAATTTTACACCATCTGTACCACCATGCCACTCGACAACATGAAGAAATTACCACCTGCAACGTTTGGTTTATGTTTTATGAGCATTTTTAATTGTATTGCTTAGAGCGCATTTTCTCGACGAGCTGAGCACGTTTTCTAGTTAAAAGCGCTCTTGGGTGCTTCAGAGTGCCCAGTTTATCACTGCGCATGCAGAAATGACCACCTGCAACGTTTGGTTTATGTTTTATAAGCATTTTTAGTTTTATTGCTTAAATCGCATTTTCTCGACGAGCTGAGCACGTTTTCTGGATGGTGCCTCTCCCGTCACTCTTGTTAGGTTGGCAAAGTAAAAAGCGCTCTTGGGTGCTTCAGAGTGCCGAGTTTATCACTGCACATGAAGAAATGACCACCTGCAACGTTTGGTTTATGTTTTATAAGCATTTTTAGTTTTATTGCTTAAATCGCATTTTCTCGACGAGCTGAGCACGTTTTCTGGATGGTGCCTCTCCCGTCACTCTGGTTAGGTTGGAAAAGTAAAAAGCGCTCTTGGGTGCTTCAGAGTGCCGAGTTTATCACTGCACATGAAGAAATGACCACCTGCAACGTTTGGTTTATGTTTTATGAGCATTTTTAATTGTATTGCTTAGAGCGCATTTTCTCGACGAGCTGAGCACGTTTTCTAGTTAAAAGCGCTCTTGGGTGCTTCAGAGTGCCGAGTTTATCACTGCGCATGAAGAAATGACCACCTGCAACGTTTGGTTTATGTTTTATAAGCATTTTTAATTTTATTGCTTAAATCGCATTTTCTCGACGAGCTGAGCACGTTTTCTGGATGGTGCCTCTCCCGTCACTCTGGTTAGGTTGGCATAGTAAAAAGTGCTCTTGGGGGCTTCAGAGTGCCCAGTTTATCACTGCGCATGCAGAAATGACCACCTGCAACGTTTGGTTTATGTTTTATAAGCATTTTTAGTTTTATTGCTTAAATCGCATTTTCTCGACGAGCTGAGCATGTTTTCTGGATGGTGCCTCTCCCGTCACTCTGGTTAGGTTGGCAAAGTAAAAAGCGCTCTTGGGTGCTTCAGAGTGCCGAGTTTATCACTGCACATGAAGAAATGACCACCTGCAACGTTTGGTTTATGTTTTATGAGCATTTTTAATTGTATTGCTTAGAGCGCATTTTCTCGACGAGCTGAGCACGTTTTCTAGTTAAAAGCGCTCTTGGGTGCTTCAGAGTGCCCAGTTTATCACTGCGCATGCAGAAATGACCACCTGCAACGTTTGGTTTATGTTTTATAAGCATTTTTAGTTTTATTGCTTAAATCGCATTTTCTCGACGAGCTGAGCACGTTTTCTGGATGGTGCCTCTCCCGTCACTCTTGTTAGGTTGGCAAAGTAAAAAGCGCTCTTGGGTGCTTCAGAGTGCCGAGTTTATCACTGCACATGAAGAAATGACCACCTGCAACGTTTGGTTTATGTTTTATAAGCATTTTTAGTTTTATTGCTTAAATCGCATTTTCTCGACGAGCTGAGCACGTTTTCTGGATGGTGCCTCTCCCGTCTCTCTGGTTAGGTTGGAAAAGTAAAAAGCGCTCTTGGGTGCTTCAGAGTGCCGAGTTTATCACTGCGCATGAAGAAATGACCACCTGCAACGTTTGGTTTATGTTTTATAAGCATTTTTAATTGTATTGCTTAGAGTGCATTTTCTCGACGAGCTGAGCACGTTTTCTAGTAAAAAGCGCTCTTGGGTGCTTCAGAGTGCCGAGTTGAGTGCGTGGTTTAGCGTCCGCCCCCGGTCCCTTATGGGACCCTATTTGGCCCGCGGACCGGCTGGCGGGAGCTCCGTGAAAGCCTGTCCGCCCTCCGAGCACTCCTGCCGAGCGTGGGTTAGAGACCGCGCCCGGTCAGTTATGGGACCCTAATTGGCCCGCGGACCGGCTGGCGGGACCTCCGTGAATGCCTATCCGCCCTCCGAGCACTCCTGCCGGGCCTGAGTTAGAGACCGCGCCCGGTCACGTATGGGACCCTGAATGGCCCGCGGACCGGCTGGCGGGACCACCGTGAAAGCCTATCCGCCCTCCGAGCACTCCTGCCGGGCGTGAGTTCGAGACCGCGCCCGGTCACTTATGGGACCCTAAATGGCCCGCGGACCTGCTGGCGGTACCTCCGTGAATGCCTATCCGCCCTCCGAGCACTCCTGCCGGGCCTGAGTTCGAGACCGCGCCCGGTCATGTATGGGACCCTGAATGGCCCGCGGACCGGCTGGCGGGACGTCCGTGGATGCCTATCCGCCCTCCGAGCACTCCCGCCGGGCGTGGGTTAGAGACCGCGCCCGGTCATGTATGGGACCCTGAATGGCCCGCGGACCGGCTGGCGGGACCTCCGTGAATGCCTATCCGCCCTCCGAGCACTCCTGCCGGGCGTGGGTTAGAGACCGCGCCCGGTCAGTTATGGGACCCTAAATAGCCCGCGGACCGGCTGGCGGGATCTCCGTGAATGCCTATCCGCCCTCCGAGCACTCCTGCCGGGCCTGAGTTTGAGACCGCGCCCGGTCAGTTATGGGACCCTAAATAGCCCGCGGACCGGCTGGCGGGACTTCCGTGAATGCCTATCCGCCCTCCGAGCACTCCTGCCGTGCCTGAGTTTGAGACCGCGCCCGGTCAGTTATGGGACCCTAAATAGCCCGCGGACCGGCTGGCGGGACCTCCGTGAATGCCTATCCGCCCTCCGAGCACTCCTGCCGGGCGTGGGTTTGAGACCGCGCCCGGTCAGTTATGGGACCCTAAATAGCCCGCGGACCGGCTGGCGGTACCTCCGTGAAAGCCTATCCGCCCTCCGAGCACTCCTGCCGGGCGTGAGTTAGAGACCGCGCACGGTCACTTATGGGACCCTAAATGGCCCGCGGACCTGCTGGCGGGGCTTCCGTGAAAGCCTATCCGCCTTCCGAGCGCTCTTGCCGGGCGTGAGTTAGCGTCCGCGCCCGGTCGCCTCACGTCACTGTGGTTAAGTTGGCATAGTAAAAAGCGCTCTTGGGTCCTTCAGAGTGCGGAGTTTATCACTGCGCATGAAGAAATGACAACCTGCAACGTTTGGTTTATGTTTTATAAGCATTTTTAGTTTTATTGCTTAAATCGCATTTTCTCGACGAGCTGAGCACGTTTTCTGGATGGTGCCTCTCCCGTCACTCTGGTTAGGTTGGCAAAGTAAAAAGCGCTCTTGGGTGCTTCAGAGTGCCGAGTTTATCACTGCACATAAAGAAATGACCACCTGCAACGTTTGGTTTATGTTTTATGAGCATTTTTAATTGTATTGCTTAGAGCGCATTTTCTCGACGAGATGAGCACTATTTCTAGTAAAAAGCGCTCTTGGGTGCTTCAGAGTGCCGGGTTTATCACTGCGCATGCAGAAATGACCACCTGCAACGTTTGGTTTATGTTTTATAAGCATTTTTTGTTTTATTGCTTAAATCGCATTTTCTCGACGAGCTGAGCACGTTTTCTGGATGGTGCCTCTCCCGTCACTCTGGTTAGGTTGGCATAGTAAAAAGCGCTCTTGGGGGCTTCAGAGTGCCCAGTTTATCACTGCGCATGCAGAAATGACCACCTGCAACGTTTGGTTTATGTTTTATAAGCATTTTTAGTTTTATTGCTTAAATCGCATTTTCTCGACGAGCTGAGCACGTTTTCTGGATGGTGCCTCTCCCGTCACTCTGGTTAGGTTGGCAAAGTAAAAAGCGCTCTTGGGTGCTTCAGAGTGCCGAGTTTATCACTGCACATAAAGAAATGACCACCTGCAACGTTTGGTTTATGTTTTATGAGCATTTTTAATTGTATTGCTTAGAGCGCATTTTCTCGACGAGCTGAGCACTATTTCTAGTAAAAAGCGCTCTTGGGTGCTTCAGAGTGCCGGGTTTATCACTGCGCATGCAGAAATGACCACCTGCAACGTTTGGTTTATGTTTTATAAGCATTTTTTGTTTTATTGCTTAAATCGCATTTTCTCGACGAGCTGAGCACGTTTTCTGGATGGTGCCTCTCCCGTCACTCTGGTTAGGTTGGCATAGTAAAAAGCGCTCTTGGGTGCTTCAGAGTGCCGAGTTGAGTGCGTGGTTTAGCGTCCGCCCCCGGTCCCTTATGGGACCCTATTTGGCCCGCGGACCGGCTGGCGGGAGCTCCGTGAAAGCCTGTCCGCCCTCCGAGCACTCCTGCCGGGCGTGGGTTAGAGACCGCGCCCGGTCACTTATGGGACCCTAATTGGCCCGCGGACCGGCTGGCGGTACCTCCGTGAATGCCTATCCGCCGTCCGAGCACTCCTGCCGGGCCTGAGTTAGAGACCGCGCCCGGTCACTTATGGGACCCTAAATGGCCCGCGGACCGGCTGGCGGTACCACCGTGAAAGCCTATCCGCCCTCCGAGCACTCCTGCCGGGCGTGAGTTCGAGACCGCGCCCGGTCACTTATGGGACCCTAAATGGCCCGCGGACCCGCTGGCGGGAGCTCCGTGAAAGCCTGTCCGCCCTCCGAGCACTCCTGCCGGGCGTGGGTTAGAAACCGCGCCCGGTCACTTATGGGACCCTAAATGGCCCGCGGACCGGCTGGCGGTACCACCGTGAAAGCCTATCCGCCCTCCGAGCACTCCTGCCGGGCGTGAGTTCGAGACCGCGCCCGGTCACTTATGGGACCCTAAATGGCCCGCGGACCTGCTGGCGGTACCTCCGTGAATGCCTATCCGCCCTCCGAGCACTCCTGCCGGGCCTGAGTTCGAGACCGCGCCCGGTCATGTATGGGACCCTGAATGGCCCGCGGACCGGCTGGCGGCACGTCCGTGGATGCCTATCCGCCCTCCGAGCACTCCCGCCGGGCGTGGGTTAGAGACCGCGCCCGGTCATGTATGGGACCCTGAATGGCCCGCGGACCGGCTGGCGGGACCTCCGTGAATGCCTATCCGCCCTCCGAGCACTCCTGCCGGGCGTGGGTTAGAGACCGCGCCCGGTCAGTTATGGGACCCTAAATAGCCCGCGGACCGGCTGGCGGGACCTCCGTGAATGCCTATCCGCCCTCCGAGCACTCCTGCCGGGCCTGAGTTTGAGACCGCGCCCGGTCAGTTATGGGACCCTAAATAGCCCGCGGACCGGCTGGCGGGACTTCCGTGAATGCCTATCCGCCCTCCGAGCACTCCTGCCGGGCCTGAGTTTGAGACCGCGCCCGGTCAGTTATGGGACCCTAAATAGCCCGCGGACCGGCTGGCGGGACCTCCGTGAATGCCTATCCGCCCTCCGAGCACTCCTGCCGGGCGTGGGTTTGAGACCGCGCCCGGTCAGTTATGGGACCCTAAATAGCCCGCGGACCGGCTGGCGGTACCTCCGTGAAAGCCTATCCGCCCTCCGAGCACTCCTGCCGGGCGTGAGTTAGAGACCGCGCACGGTCACTTATGGGACCCTAAATGGCCCGCGGACCTGCTGGCGGGGCTTCCGTGAAAGCCTATCCGCCTTCCGAGCGCTCTTGCCGGGCGTGAGTTAGCGTCCGCGCCCGGTCGCCTCACGTCACTGTGGTTAAGTTGGCATAGTAAAAAGCGCTCTTGGGTCCTTCAGAGTGCGGAGTTTATCACTGCGCATGAAGAAATGACCACCTGCAACGTTTGGTTTATGTTTTATAAGCATTTTTAGTTTTATTGCTTAAATCGCATTTTCTCGACGAGCTGAGCACGTTTTCTGGATGGTGCCTCTCCCGTCACTCTGGTTAGGTTGGCAAAGTAAAAAGCGCTCTTGGGTGCTTCAGAGTGCCGAGTTTATCACTGCACATAAAGAAATGACCACCTGCAACGTTTGGTTTATGTTTTATGAGCATTTTTAATTGTATTGCTTAGAGCGCATTTTCTCGACGAGCTGAGCACTATTTCTAGTAAAAAGCGCTCTTGGGTGCTTCAGAGTGCCGGGTTTATCACTGCGCATGCAGAAATGACCACCTGCAACGTTTGGTTTATGTTTTATAAGCATTTTTTGTTTTATTGCTTAAATCGCATTTTCTCGACGAGCTGAGCACGTTTTCTGGATGGTGCCTCTCCCGTCACTCTGGTTAGGTTGGCATAGTAAAAAGCGCTCTTGGGGGCTTCAGAGTGCCCAGTTTATCACTGCGCATGCAGAAATGACCACCTGCAACGTTTGGTTTATGTTTTATAAGCATTTTTAGTTTTATTGCTTAAATCGCATTTTCTCGACGAGCTGAGCACGTTTTCTGGATGGTGCCTCTCCCGTCACTCTGGTTAGGTTGGCAAAGTAAAAAGCGCTCTTGGGTGCTTCAGAGTGCCGAGTTTATCACTGCACATAAAGAAATGACCACCTGCAACGTTTGGTTTATGTTTTATGAGCATTTTTAATTGTATTGCTTAGAGCGCATTTTCTCGACGAGCTGAGCACTATTTCTAGTAAAAAGCGCTCTTGGGTGCTTCAGAGTGCCGGGTTTATCACTGCGCATGCAGAAATGACCACCTGCAACGTTTGGTTTATGTTTTATAAGCATTTTTTGTTTTATTGCTTAAATCGCATTTTCTCGACGAGCTGAGCACGTTTTCTGGATGGTGCCTCTCCCGTCACTCTGGTTAGGTTGGCATAGTAAAAAGTGCTCTTGGGGGCTTCAGAGTGCCCAGTTTATCACTGCGCATGCAGAAATGACCACCTGCAACGTTTGGTTTATGTTTTATAAGCATTTTTAATTGTATTGCTTAGAGTGCATTTTCTCGACGAGCTGAGCACGTTTTCTAGTAAAAAGCGCTCTTGGGTGCTTCAGAGTGCCGAGTTGAGTGCGTGGTTTAGCGTCCGCCCCCGGTCCCTTATGGGACCCTATTTGGCCCGCGGACCGGCTGGCGGGAGCTCCGTGAAAGCCTGTCCGCCCTCCGAGCACTCCTGCCGGGCGTGGGTTAGAGACCGCGCCCGGTCAGTTATGGGACCCTAAATAGCCCGCGGACCGGCTGGCGGGACTTCCGTGAATGCCTATCCGCCCTCCGAGCACTCCTGCCGGGCCTGAGTTTGAGACCGCGCCCGGTCAGTTATGGGACCCTAAATAGCCCGCGGACCGGCTGGCGGGACCTCCGTGAATGCCTATCCGCCCTCCGAGCACTCCTGCCGGGCGTGGGTTTGAGACCGCGCCCGGTCAGTTATGGGACCCTAAATAGCCCGCGGACCGGCTGGCGGTACCTCCGTGAAAGCCTATCCGCCCTCCGAGCACTCCTGCCGGGCGTGAGTTAGAGACCGCGCACGGTCACTTATGGGACCCTAAATGGCCCGCGGACCTGCTGGCGGGGCTTCCGTGAAAGCCTATCCGCCTTCCGAGCGCTCTTGCCGGGCGTGAGTTAGCGTCCGCGCCCGGTCGCCTCACGTCACTGTGGTTAAGTTGGCATAGTAAAAAGCGCTCTTGGGTCCTTCAGAGTGCGGAGTTTATCACTGCGCATGCAGAAATGACCACCTGCAACGTTTGGTTTATGTTTTATAAGCATTTTTAGTTTTATTGCTTAAATCGCATTTTCTCGACGAGCTGAGCACGTTTTCTGGATGGTGCCTCTCCCGTCACTCTGGTTAGGTTGGCATAGTAAAAAGTGCTCTTGGGGGCTTCAGAGTGCCGAGTTTATCACTGCGCATGCAGAAATGACCACCTGCAACGTTTGGTTTATGTTTTATAAGCATTTTTAATTGTATTGCTTAGAGCGCATTTTCTCGACGAGCTGAGCACGTTTTCTAGTAAAAAGCGCTCTTGGGTGCTTCAGAGTGCCGGGTTTATCACTGCGCATGCAGAAATGACCACCTGCAACGTTTGGTTTATGTTTTATAAGCATTTTTTGTTTTATTGCTTAAATCGCATTTTCTCGACGAGCTGAGCACGTTTTCTGGATGGTGCCTCTCCCGTCACTCTGGTTAGGTTGGCATAGTAAAAAGCGCTCTTGGGGGCTTCAGAGTGCCCAGTTTATCACTGCGCATGCAGAAATGACCACCTGCAACGTTTGGTTTATGTTTTATAAGCATTTTTAGTTTTATTGCTTAAATCGCATTTTCTCGACGAGCTGAGCACGTTTTCTGGATGGTGCCTCTCCCGTCACTCTGGTTAGGTTGGCAAAGTAAAAAGCGCTCTTGGGTGCTTCAGAGTGCCGAGTTTATCACTGCACATAAAGAAATGACCACCTGCAACGTTTGGTTTATGTTTTATGAGCATTTTTAATTGTATTGCTTAGAGCGCATTTTCTCGACGAGCTGAGCACTATTTCTAGTAAAAAGCGCTCTTGGGTGCTTCAGAGTGCCGGGTTTATCACTGCGCATGCAGAAATGACCACCTGCAACGTTTGGTTTATGTTTTATAAGCATTTTTTGTTTTATTGCTTAAATCGCATTTTCTCGACGAGCTGAGCACGTTTTCTGGATGGTGCCTCTCCCGTCACTCTGGTTAGGTTGGCATAGTAAAAAGCGCTCTTGGGGGCTTCAGAGTGCCCAGTTTATCACTGCGCATGCAGAAAAGACCACCTGCAACGTTTGGTTTATGTTTTATAAGCATTTTTAGTTTTATTGCTTAAATCGCATTTTCTCGACGAGCTGAGCACGTTTTCTGGATGGTGCCTCTCCCGTCACTCTGGTTAGGTTGGCAAAGTAAAAAGCGCTCTTGGGTGCTTCAGAGTGCCGAGTTTATCACTGCACATAAAGAAATGACCACCTGCAACGTTTGGTTTATGTTTTATGAGCATTTTTAATTGTATTGCTTAGAGCGCATTTTCTCGACGAGCTGAGCACTATTTCTAGTAAAAAGCGCTCTTGGGTGCTTCAGAGTGCCGGGTTTATCACTGCGCATGCAGAAATGACCACCTGCAACGTTTGGTTTATGTTTTATAAGCATTTTTTGTTTTATTGCTTAAATCGCATTTTCTCGACGAGCTGAGCACGTTTTCTGGATGGTGCCTCTCCCGTCACTCTGGTTAGGTTGGCATAGTAAAAAGCGCTCTTGGGGGCTTCAGAGTGCCAAGTTTATCACTGCGCATGCAGAAATGACCACCTGCAACGTTTGGTTTATGTTTTATAAGCATTTTTAGTTTTATTGCTTAAATCGCATTTTCTCGACGAGCTGAGCACGTTTTCTGGATGGTGCCTCTCCCGTCACTCTGGTTAGGTTGGCAAAGTAAAAAGCGCTCTTGGGTGCTTCAGAGTGCCGAGTTTATCACTGCACATAAAGAAATGACCACCTGCAACGTTTGGTTTATGTTTTATGAGCATTTTTAATTGTATTGCTTAGAGCGCATTTTCTCGACGAGCTGAGCACTATTTCTAGTAAAAAGCGCTCTTGGGTGCTTCAGAGTGCCGGGTTTATCACTGCGCATGCAGAAATGACCACCTGCAACGTTTGGTTTATGTTTTATAAGCATTTTTTGTTTTATTGCTTAAATCGCATTTTCTCGACGAGCTGAGCACGTTTTCTGGATGGTGCCTCTCCCGTCACTCTGGTTAGGTTGGCATAGTAAAAAGTGCTCTTGGGGGCTTCAGAGTGCCCAGTTTATCACTGCGCATGCAGAAATGACCACCTGCAACGTTTGGTTTATGTTTTATAAGCATTTTTAGTTTTATTGCTTAAATCGCATTTTCTCGACGAGCTGAGCACGTTTTCTGGATGGTGCCTCTCCCGTCACTCTGGTTAGGTTGGCAAAGTAAAAAGCGCTCTTGGGTGCTTCAGAGTGCCGAGTTTATCACTGCACATAAAGAAATGACCACCTGCAACGTTTGGTTTATGTTTTATGAGCATTTTTAATTGTATTGCTTAGAGCGCATTTTCTCGACGAGCTGAGCACTATTTCTAGTAAAAAGCGCTCTTGGGTGCTTCAGAGTGCCGGGTTTATCACTGCGCATGCAGAAATGACCACCTGCAACGTTTGGTTTATGTTTTATAAGCATTTTTTGTTTTATTGCTTAAATCGCATTTTCTCGACGAGCTGAGCACGTTTTCTGGATGGTGCCTCTCCCGTCACTCTGGTTAGGTTGGCATAGTAAAAAGCGCTCTTGGGGGCTTCAGAGTGCCCAGTTTATCACTGCGCATGCAGAAATGACCACCTGCAACGTTTGGTTTATGTTTTATAAGCATTTTTAGTTTTATTGCTTAAATCGCATTTTCTCGACGAGCTGAGCATGTTTTCTGGATGGTGCCTCTCCCGTCACTCTGGTTAGGTTGGCAAAGTAAAAAGCGCTCTTGGGTGCTTCAGAGTGCCGAGTTTGTCACTGCACATAAAGAAATGACCACCTGCAACGTTTGGTTTATGTTTTATGAGCATTTTTAATTGTATTGCTTAGAGCGCATTTTCTCGACGAGCTGAGCACTATTTCTAGTAAAAAGCGCTCTTGGGTGCTTCAGAGTGCCGGGTTTATCACTGCGCATGCAGAAATGACCACCTGCAACGTTTGGTTTATGTTTTATAAGCATTTTTTGTTTTATTGCTTAAATCGCATTTTCTCGACGAGCTGAGCACGTTTTCTGGATGGTGCCTCTCCCGTCACTCTGGTTAGGTTGACATAGTAAAAAGTGCTCTTGGGGGCTTCAGAGTGCCCAGTTTATCACTGCGCATGCAGAAATGACCACCTGCAACGTTTGGTTTATGTTTTATAAGCATTTTTAGTTTTATTGCTTAAATCGAATTTTCTCGACGAGCTGAGCACGTTTTCTGGATGGTGCCTATCCCGTCACTCTGGTTAGGTTGGCAAAGTAAAAAGCGCTCTTGGGTGCTTCAGAGTGCCGAGTTTATCACTGCGCATGAAGAAATGACCACCTGCAACGTTTGGTTTATGTTTTATAAGCATTTTTAATTGTATTGCTTAGAGTGCATTTTCTCGACGAGCTGAGCACGTTTTCTAGTAAAAAGCGCTCTTGGGTGCTTCAGAGTGCCGAGTTGAGTGCGTGGTTTAGCGTCCGCCCCCGGTCCCTTATGGGACCCTATTTGGCCCGCGGACCGGCTGGCGGGAGCTCCGTGAAAGCCTGTCCGCCCTCCGAGCACTCCTGCCGGGCGTGGGTTAGAGACCGCGCCCGGTCACTTATGGGACCCTAATTGGCCCGCGGACCGGGTGGCGGTACCTCCGTGAATGCCTATCCGCCGTCCGAGCACTCCTGCCGGGCCTGAGTTAGAGACCGCGCCCGGTCACTTATGGGACCCTAAATGGCCCGCGGACCGGCTGGCGGTACCACCGTGAAAGCCTATCCGCCCTCCGAGCACTCCTGCCGGGCGTGAGTTCGAGACCGCGCCCGGTCACTTATGGGACCCTAAATGGCCCGCGGACCGGCTGGCGGGAGCTCCGTGAAAGCCTGTCCGCCCTCCGAGCACTCCTGCCGGGCGTGGGTTAGAGACCGCGCCCGGTCACTTATGGGACCCTAAATGGCCCGCGGACCGGCTGGCGGTACCACCGTGAAAGCCTATCCGCCCTCCGAGCACTCCTGCCGGGCGTGAGTTCGAGACCGCGCCCGGTCACTTATGGGACCCTAAATGGCCCGCGGACCTGCTGGCGGTATCTCCGTGAATGCCTATCCGCCCTCCGAGCACTCCTGCCGGGCCTGAGTTCGAGACCGCGCCCGGTCATGTATGGGACCCTGAATGGCCCGCGGACCGGCTGGCGGGACGTCCGTGGATGCCTATCCGCCCTCCGAGCACTCCCGCCGGGCGTGGGTTAGAGACCGCGCCCGGTCATGTATGGGACCCTGAATGGCCCACGGACCGGCTGGCGGGACCTCCGTGAATGCCTATCCGCCCTCCGAGCACTCCTGCCGGGCGTGGGTTAGAGACCGCGCCCGGTCAGTTATGGGACCCTAAATAGCCCGCGGACCGGCTGGCGGGACCTCCGTGAATGCCTATCCGCCCTCCGAGCACTCCTGCCGGGCCTGAGTTTGAGACCGCGCCCGGTCAGTTATGGGACCCTAAATAGCCCGCGGACCGGCTGGCGGGACTTCCGTGAATGCCTATCCGCCCTCCGAGCACTCCTGCCGGGCCTGAGTTTGAGACCGCGCCCGGTCAGTTATGGGACCCTAAATAGCCCGCGGACCGGCTGGCGGGACCTCCGTGAATGCCTATCCGCCCTCCGAGCACTCCTGCCGGGCGTGGGTTTGAGACCGCGCCCGGTCAGTTATGGGACCCTAAATAGCCCGCGGACCGGCTGGCGGTACCTCCGTGAAAGCCTATCCGCCCTCCGAGCACTCCTGCCGGGCGTGAGTTAGAGACCGCGCACGGTCACTTATGGGACCCTAAATGGCCCGCGGACCTGCTGGCGGGGCTTCCGTGAAAGCCTATCCGCCTTCCGAGCGCTCTTGCCGGGCGTGAGTTAGCGTCCGCGCCCGGTCGCCTCACGTCACTGTGGTTAAGTTGGCATAGTAAAAAGCGCTCTTGGGTCCTTCAGAGTGCGGAGTTTATCACTGCGCATGCAGAAATGACCACCTGCAACGTTTGGTTTATGTTTTATAAGCATTTTTTGTTTTATTGCTTAAATCGCATTTTCTCGACGAGCTGAGCACGTTTTCTGGATGGTGCCTCTCCCGTCACTCTGGTTAGGTTGACATAGTAAAAAGTGCTCTTGGGGGCTTCAGAGTGCCCAGTTTATCACTGCGCATGCAGAAATGACCACCTGCAACGTTTGGTTTATGTTTTATAAGCATTTTTAGTTTTATTGCTTAAATCGAATTTTCTCGACGAGCTGAGCACGTTTTCTGGATGGTGCCTATCCCGTCACTCTGGTTAGGTTGGCAAAGTAAAAAGCGCTCTTGGGTGCTTCAGAGTGCCGAGTTTATCACTGCGCATGAAGAAATGACCACCTGCAACGTTTGGTTTATGTTTTATAAGCATTTTTAATTGTATTGCTTAGAGTGCATTTTCTCGACGAGCTGAGCACGTTTTCTAGTAAAAAGCGCTCTTGGGTGCTTCAGAGTGCCGAGTTGAGTGCGTGGTTTAGCGTCCGCCCCCGGTCCCTTATGGGACCCTATTTGGCCCGCGGACCGGCTGGCGGGAGCTCCGTGAAAGCCTGTCCGCCCTCCGAGCACTCCTGCCGGGCGTGGGTTAGAGACCGCGCCCGGTCACTTATGGGACCCTAATTGGCCCGCGGACCGGCTGGCGGTACCTCCGTGAATGCCTATCCGCCGTCCGAGCACTCCTGCCGGGCCTGAGTTAGAGACCGCGCCCGGTCACTTATGGGACCCTAAATGGCCCGCGGACCGGCTGGCGGTACCACCGTGAAAGCCTATCCGCCCTCCGAGCACTCCTGCCGGGCGTGAGTTCGAGACCGCGCCCGGTCACTTATGGGACCCTAAATGGCCCGCGGACCGGCTGGCGGGAGCTCCGTGAAAGCCTGTCCGCCCTCCGAGCACTCCTGCCGGGCGTGGGTTAGAGACCGCGCCCGGTCACTTATGGGACCCTAAATGGCCCGCGGACCGGCTGGCGGTACCACCGTGAAAGCCTATCCGCCCTCCGAGCACTCCTGCCGGGCGTGAGTTCGAGACCGCGCCCGGTCACTTATGGGACCCTAAATGGCCCGCGGACCTGCTGGCGGTATCCTCCGTGAATGCCTATCCGCCCTCCGAGCACTCCTGCCGGGCCTGAGTTCGAGACCGCGCCCGGTCATGTATGGGACCCTGAATGGCCCGCGGACCGGCTGGCGGGACGTCCGTGGATGCCTATCCGCCCTCCGAGCACTCCCGCCGGGCGTGGGTTAGAGACCGCGCCCGGTCATGTATGGGACCCTGAATGGCCCAGCGGACCGGCTGGCGGGACCTCCGTGAATGCCTATCCGCCCTCCGAGCACTCCTGCCGGGCGTGGGTTAGAGACCGCGCCCGGTCAGTTATGGGACCCTAAATAGCCCGCGGACCGGCTGGCGGGACTTCCGTGAATGCCTATCCGCCCTCCGAGCACTCCTGCCGGGCCTGAGTTTGAGACCGCGCCCGGTCAGTTATGGGACCCTAAATAGCCCGCGGACCGGCTGGCGGGATCTCCGTGAATGCCTATCCGCCCTCCGAGCACTCCTGCCGGGCGTGGGTTTGAGACCGTGCCCGGTCAGTTATGGGACCCTAAATAGCCCGCGGACCGGCTGGCGGTACCTCCGTGAAAGCCTATCCGCCCTCCGAGCACTCCTGCCGGGCGTGAGTTAGAGACCGCGCACGGTCACTTATGGGACCCTAAATGGCCCGCGGACCTGCTGGCGGGGCTTCCGTGAAAGCCTATCCGCCTTCCGAGCGCTCTTGCCGGGCGTGAGTTAGCGTCCGCGCCCGGTCGCCTCACGTCACTGTGGTTAAGTTGGCATAGTAAAAAGCGCTCTTGGGTCCTTCAGAGTGCGGAGTTTATCACTGCGCATGAAGAAATGACAACCTGCAACGTTTGGTTTATGTTTTATAAGCCTTTTTAGTTTTATTGCTTAAATCGCATTTTCTCGACGAGCTGAGCACGTTTTCTGGATGGTGCCTCTCCCGTCACTCTGGTTAGGTTGGCAAAGTAAAAAGCGCTCTTGGGTGCTTCAGAGTGCCGAGTTTATCACTGCACATAAAGAAATGACCACCTGCAACGTTTGGTTTATGTTTTATGAGCATTTTTAATTGTATTGCTTAGAGCGCATTTTCTCGACGAGCTGAGCACTATTTCTAGTAAAAAGCGCTCTTGGGTGCTTCAGAGTGCCGGGTTTATCACTGTGCATGCAGAAATGACCACCTGCAACGTTTGGTTTATGTTTTATAAGCATTTTTTGTTTTATTGCTTAAATCGCATTTTCTCGACGAGCTGAGCACGTTTTCTGGATGGTGCCTCTCCCGTCACTCTGGTTAGGTTGGCATAGTAAAAAGCGCTCTTGGGGGCTTCAGAGTGCCCAGTTTATCACTGCGCATGCAGAAATGACCACCTGCAACGTTTGGTTTATGTTTTATAAGCATTTTTAGTTTTATTGCTTAAATCGCATTTTCTCGACGAGCTGAGCACGTTTTCTGGATGGTGCCTCTCCCGTCACTCTGGTTAGGTTGGCAAAGTAAAAAGCGCTCTTGGGTGCTTCAGAGTGCCGAGTTTATCACTGCACATAAAGAAATGACCACCTGCAACGTTTGGTTTATGTTTTATGAGCATTTTTAATTGTATTGCTTAGAGCGCATTTTCTCGACGAGCTGAGCACTATTTCTAGTAAAAAGCGCTCTTGGGTGCTTCAGAGTGCCGGGTTTATCACTGCGCATGCAGAAATGACCACCTGCAACGTTTGGTTTATGTTTTATAAGCATTTTTTGTTTTATTGCTTAAATCGCATTTTCTCGACGAGCTGAGCACGTTTTCTGGATGGTGCCTCTCCCGTCACTCTGGTTAGGTTGGCATAGTAAAAAGCGCTCTTGGGGGCTTCAGAGTGCCCAGTTTATCACTGCGCATGCAGAAATGACCACCTGCAACGTTTGGTTTATGTTTTATAAGCATTTTTAGTTTTATTGCTTAAATCGCATTTTCTCGACGAGCTGAGCACGTTTTCTGGATGGTGCCTCTCCCGTCACTCTGGTTAGGTTGGCAAAGTAAAAAGCGCTCTTGGGTGCTTCAGAGTGCCGAGTTTATCACTGCACATAAAGAAATGACCACCTGCAACGTTTGGTTTATGTTTTATGAGCATTTTTAATTGTATTGCTTAGAGCGCATTTTCTCGACGAGCTGAGCACTATTTCTAGTAAAAAGCGCTCTTGGGTGCTTCAGAGTGCCGGGTTTATCACTGCGCATGCAGAAATGACCACCTGCAACGTTTGGTTTATGTTTTATAAGCATTTTTTGTTTTATTGCTTAAATCGCATTTTCTCGACGAGCTGAGCACGTTTTCTGGATGGTGCCTCTCCCGTCACTCTGGTTAGGTTGGCATAGTAAAAAGCGCTCTTGGGGGCTTCAGAGTGCCCAGTTTATCACTGCGCATGCAGAAATGACCACCTGCAACGTTTGGTTTATGTTTTATAAGCATTTTTAGTTTTATTGCTTAAATCGCATTTTCTCGACGAGCTGAGCACGTTTTCTGGATGGTGCCTCTCCCGTCACTCTGGTTAGGTTGGCAAAGTAAAAAGCGCTCTTGGGTGCTTCAGAGTGCCGAGTTTATCACTGCACATAAAGAAATGACCACCTGCAACGTTTGGTTTATGTTTTATGAGCATTTTTAATTGTATTGCTTAGAGCGCATTTTCTCGACGAGCTGAGCACTATTTCTAGTAAAAAGCGCTCTTGGGTGCTTCAGAGTGCCGGGTTTATCACTGCGCATGCAGAAATGACCACCTGCAACGTTTG